>NW_028139326.1:0-10000 GCF_965202585.1 Thalia democratica | reverse complement strand
CTCCGCTTAGTGATATGCTTAAGTTCAGCGGGTCGTCCCGCCCGATCTCAGGTCAAAAGTGATGTACTATAAAAGTACATGCGCTTTGTACGTCGGCCTTTTGAAGTCACTTAACTTATTCTCGAGCACCTACCGTCGTTGCTACCTCACCCGAGGCCAGCAGGCTGCTCACGCTTCAGCTGTGAAATCGCCAGACCAGCTGTCTTTGACGACACGCTCCTTAATTAAGAAACGAGTCGCAGGCACTTTCAAACTAATGAAAGGATCGGTGTGTTAAAGACCCTGAGACGGACGTGGCCCCAGGATTACCCGAGGCCGCAATACGCGTTCAGAATATCGATGCTCAATGTGTCCTGCAATTCACATTACTTCTCGGAGCTAGCTCCGTCCTTCATCGACGCTCGAGCCGAGTGATCCACCGCTAAGAGATCTCTCGTGTTAATCAATCTCAATGCAACCAAAAAATCGTGTTCAAAAAGAAGCGGCCGCGCCAGCACTTGCGTGCTGAATTATTACTCCCGCTGTCAGGAAGCAACGCGACCGAACTATAACAGTTACAGGGCTCGGTCCCTTCGAAGAAGAGACGTCGCTTGAAATCAAATTTCGATTCGTTAATGATCCTTCCGCAGGTTCACCTACGGAAACCTTGTTACGACTTTTACTTCCTCTAAATGATCAAGTTCGATCGTCTTTTCGAACACCGGCGAGTGCGTTGCCGCACGTACCAGGCTCAATCGGAGGACCTCACTAAACCATTCAATCGGTAGTAGCGACGGGCGGTGTGTACAAAGGGCAGGGACGTAATCAACGCAAGCTAATGACTCGCGCTTACTGGGAATTCCTCGTTCAAGGGAAACAATTGCAAGTCCCTATCCCTAGCACGACCGGGGTTCAACGGATTACCCGGACCTTTCGGCCTAGGGAACACACGATGATCCGGTCAGTGTAGCGCGCGTGCGGCCCCGAACATCTAAGGGCATCACAGACCTGTTATTGCTCAATCTCGTGTGGCTAAACGCCACTAGTCCCTCTAAGAAGTTGTCTCCGACCCAATGGGTCGAGCAGCTATTTAGCAAGTAAGAGTCTCGTTCGTTATCGGAATTAACCAGACAAATCGCTCCACCAACTAAGAACGGCCATGCACCACCACCCACAGAATCAAGAAAGAGCTCTCAATCTGTCAATCCTCGCTGTGTCCGGGCCGGGTGAGATTTCCCGTGTTGAGTCAAATTAAGCCGCAGGCTCCACTCCTGGTGGTGCCCTTCCGTCAATTCCTTTAAGTTTCAGCTTTGCAACCATACTTCCCCCGGAACCCAAAGACTTTGGTTTCCCGGAAGCTGCCGGACAGTTCTTAAGTTCGACACTGCCCGATCGCTAGTCGGCATCGTTTAAGGTCAGAACTAGGACGGTATCTGATCGTCTTCGAACCTCTGACTTTCGCTCTTGATTAAAGAAAACATTCTTGGCAAATGCTTTCGCAGTCGTTCGTCTTGCGCCGATCCAAGAATTTCACCTCTAACGGCACAGTACGGATGCCCCCGTCCGTTCCTATTAATCATTACCTCGTGCTCCGAAAACCAACAAAATAGAACCGAGGTCCTATTCCATTATTCCATGCAACATTATACAAGCGTAAAGCCTGCTTTGAACACTCTAATTTTTTCAAGGTAAACTTGCCGGACCACCGCAACACTCAGTTAAGAGCACCGCGAAGGCACCGACCAACAAGAACAACGAGGCCAGTGCTAGCCTTTCGACCGACCAACCTCGCCGTCCCTATATCCAACTACGAGCTTTTCAACCGCAACAACTTAAATATACACTTTTGGAGCTGGAATTACCGCGGCTGCTGGCACCAGACTTGCCCTCCAATGGATACTCGTTAAAAAGTTTAAAGTGTACTCATTCCAATTGCAGGACCTCGTACGAGGTCTGCATTGTTATTTTTCGTCACTACCTCCCCGAGCCGGGAATGGGTAATTTGCGCGCCTGCTGCCTTCCTTGGATGTGGTAGCCGTTTCTCAGGCTCCCTCTCCGGAATCGAACCCTGATTCTCCGTCACCCGTTACAACCTCGGTAGGCCGATACCGTACCGACGATAGTTGATAGGGCAGTTGCTTTAATGAGATGTCGCCAGCACTAGGCCGTGCGATCCGCAAGCTTATCCAGAGTCACCATTGTAACGACCCGAAAGCCGGTTAGTTTTGGTCTGATAAATGCGCGCCTCACGTCAGTTCGGCGCTTTACGCATGTATTAGCTCTAGAATTGCCACAGTTATCCATGTAAAAGCGTACAATCAAATGAACCATAACTGATTTAATGAGCCATTCGCAGTTTCACTGTACGTGAGCTCGTACTTACACTTGCATGGCTTAATCTTTGAGACAAGCATATGACTACTGGCAGGATCAACCAGATAACTATCCGAGGGCGTTTAAACCCGTTGCTCGACTGAGCGTTTTTACTGTATAAATACAGACCTTTTCTATCACTCGGCTTAAAAGCCTTGCGAACGTTACTGAAAGTCGGCGCCGGCCTTTTGCTGTTTAAAGCGCCAGCCCGCGTCGACTGCAGCATGCAGCTTTACAACTGACTGTTCTTTCTCCCGACCAACCGTTTGCCTTCTGCCGGTTAACTCGTCAGCAGCAACACGCCATCTGTCTGCTGCAGTTACCCGCCTCGAGCCGTGCCTGCCTGCGTCGGCTACTCGTCTCGACGACTTCGCAAAGCTATAAGCCTACCGCCGCTGGACGCTTGTAGTTTTTCATACGCTGCTCCAATGCGTTTACATAGCACGTTCGCCGCCGCTGCAATAGCCGCGCCTCGGGTGCTAAACAGTAATGCTTTAAGCCCGCTTTCTCGTCAAGTCGACCGAACGCACAAACACGTCTCTCTCACTAGTGTAAAGTAATGCATACGTGTATGATGCTCAAATGTTGCTGTTGAACTTTTTTTGCCGATTTTTTCCGATTTTTTTCAATTTCTTTGTTTCTTTTCAATTATTTTAATGTTTTAAGCTTATTTATGCTACGTTTAAATGTTTTAATACTTTTTTATACTTTATTTAATATGTTTAAAAGAAATAAATAAAAAAAAATATGTATAAACTACTTTTTTTAATGTTTTAAATATATATATTTATTATAAATAAACTTTATTTGTATTATTTTTTATTTAAGCGTACTTTTTAAATCTTTATATTTGTTTTATCGTTTTAAGCACATTGCGATAAATATAATAAACAAAAAATTGAATAAAAATAATAATAATAAAAAAAAAAAAAAAAAAACATAAGCTTATTTTATATGTTTTATTTTATTTTTATTTAAACTTACTTTTCAAACCTTAATACTCGTTTTATTTTTTTAAGCAGATTGCGATAAATATAATAAACAAACAATTAAATGAAAATAAATTAAAAAAATCAAACATAAGCTTATTTTATATGTTACATTTTATCTTTATTTAAACTTACTTTTTAAACCTTTATAGTTGTTTTATTTTTTAAGCACATCGCGATAGATATAATAAACAAACAATGAAATAAAAATAATAATAAAAATAATAATAAATCATAAGCTTATTTTGTATGTTTCATTTTATTTTATTTAAAACTTACAATTTAAACCTTTGTATTTGTTCTATTCTTTTAAGCACATCGCGATAAATATAACAAGCAAACAATTAAATAATAATAATAATAAAAAAATCATAAACTTATTTTATATGTTTCATTTTATTTTTATTTAAACTTACTTTTTTAACCTTTATAGTTGTTTTATTTTTTAAGCACATGGCGATAAATATAATAAGCAAACAATTAAATAAAAATAATAACAAATAAATAAAACAATACGGCTAAACTATAAAAAGAAAACTAAATAACTGATAAATACTTGTAAAACAATATTTGAAAAATGTATTTTGAAACACAACACGATTGATTTATAAATAATAATATATTTTTAATTTGTGTAGTTCATTTAAAGTAGTCTCCCTTTTTGCTTCTGGTTTTATTAGAGTTATATATAACAATAAATGGTGTAGTTTATTTAAAGTAGTCTCCCTTTTTGCTTCTGGTTTAATTAAAGTTATATAACACATACTATAGTAAGTTAGATAAACTATAGTAACTTTATAAAACTACTTTACAAAATACATTTGTATAATTTAATAACTTTAAAATAACTATCAAGAATAAAATAGAATAGCTTTAAGTTTAGTATACAATTGGTATGTAAATTGTGTAGTTTATTGAAAGTAGTCTCCTTATTTGCTTCTGGTTTTACTTGAGTTACATAACGTTAAATAAACATACTTAATAAACGTAACCATCAATACTGTCATTTTAATAAAACTAAGTACAAATACATTGAATTAACATAGAACTTTAAAAAGCCTTCGCTAGTATCTGTTGGTAACAGTAAATAACCTATTATGACTCACAATACAAGTGCGAAATTTATTTTTCATTTGATTTTTCAGGTATTTATTTATTTGTGGAAATAAACTTTTTTATTACATTAGAAACTAATTGAATTTTTCCTATAACTATACCTATTATTATATTTAGTATGCTTAAAAGTAATAAAATGACACGTCGCGATTATATAATAAACAAACAATCAAACAAACAAAGAAATAAAAAAAAAAACTATTTTTTTAAACTTATATTTCAACTATATGTCTTATTTTATTTTCATTTAAACTTACTTTAAACCTCTGTATTTGTTATATATATTTCAACACAATACGATTAAACTATAAGACAAACAACAAAATAAAATAATCACATTAATAAATACACTAAGCAAATAGCTAGAATAAATATAAATAGTTCAATATATACAATATATTTCTTCCATTTTTAAGTTACTTGTTAAACATATTTATTTAAAAATGTTTCTTTAGAATATAAAACTAACAGTTCTACAAATAAAGAAATTAAAAAGCCAATACACATAACACTAACTTTTCATAAATTAGATATGCAAATATGAACAAAATAATAACTAAATTCTAAAGCTTTTGTAAACTGTGAACTTATAAACTTATAATAATAATTGCATATTCACTATTCACAATAGCTTTTTATTTAGTACACAACTGGTCTGTAAATTGTGTAGTTTATTGAAAGTATAATCCCGTTTTGCTTCTGGTTTAAATAAAGTTATACAACACATACTAAAGTAAATTAAATAAAGTAATTCACTACTATCGTATTAAATAAAACCAATTTACAAAATACATTAATTTAAATTAAAGTGAACTTTGAACTTATAATAATAATTGCATATTCACTATTCAGAATTTCTTTAAATTTAGTACACAACTGGTCTGTAAATTGTGTTGGTTCTATTCAAGTACTCTCCTTGTTTGTTTTGTTTTAGTTGTATTTATTTTTAGATACTAGCACATTCAATACACATAATAAAGTAAACCAAATAAACTCTATTAATTTAAACTAAGTACAAATACATTAAGTTAATACAAAACTTTAAAAAGCTTTTGCTAGTATCTGTTGGTAACAGTAAATAACTTATTATGACTCACAATACAAAAGTGCAAAATTTATTTTCGTTTGATTTTTCAAGTAGCCACGCTTTTATTTGTTTTTGGACAAAAAGACTTTAAAGTTTTAGTATAAAAGACTAATTGTATTAATTTTAACTCAGAAAATTGTACTCTACAAGATGGTGCCATTATTTTTTCGATATCTCAAACTGGTCAAACCACTTTTTTAGCGCTCTAATTGGTTTAAACAGCAAATAACGTTATCTGATTGGCTTACGTTTTTATTTGCTAATAACTAGAATTTACTTTTCTTTTAAGCGTTAAAGAAATGTAAATAAACGAGTAATAAGTATAAATAGGTCAGAAAGAAAAATAGTACAAAAAAGATGAATTCAAAAAGCAAAAGCCTACGGCACGTGGTATTCCCAAGCGGTCACCCATCTAAGTACTAACCACGCCCGACACTGCTTAACTTCCCAGATCGGACGAGATGGGGTGTACTCAGTGTGGTATGGTCGTAGGCGTTTGAAGGCGTTTACAAGCCTTTATAAACCCTTCGGTTTATTTAAAAAACCTATTTGCACTTGATTTACAATCAATTTGATATTTTAAAATTATTCCTTATAAAATTTTAACCTGAATTAACTTTTTTTTTGTTTTTTTAATCAACAGTTACTCCCAAACTGTACTAAAACTGTATTGTAACTGTACAAAAGTGTTTGTTTAAACAATTGTTATCTATAAATTACCTAAGACCAGGAAAAGTAGAAGTAAAGTTTATTGAATTATTAAATAAATAAAATAAAATCGTAAAATAAAATAATACAATATGTTTACAATTTGTCATTGATCTATCCATTTATGTTATTGCATTACAAATACAAACATTGCATACATTCAAGAGTATTATTCATCAATCTTTTCAATATAATAAGTTTTAAATTTATATTTATTTTTAAATAATTCCTGACATTTTAGATTACCTGAGATTTTTTTTTAATTAAATTAATTTTAGTAATTAAATACTTGACGTTCTATTTTGTTTAATTTGATAACTCAACCATGTTTATTTTTTTTACTAATTTAAAAGAACTATTAAACTAAAAGACATTACATACAGCTTCTAAAAGTTTTAAACACCTTAAAAAATATTATTATTTTAAAGATATATTAAAGAACTAAACAGATATTACTCCTAAAAAATCTTGTTAATAATATATAAAAAGTACTCAAAGTCAGACTCGGAAATATATATACTGTTGTATATCTTACTTGAAGTTCACTGTAATTGACACTGTATAACAAAATTATAAAAATCAACCTATTTATATAGCAAAATATTTCTTTATCTTTGTCGTGGCGCGGTGGGTCAGTGGTCTTATCAGCTGACTCATAAGCAGAAGGTTGTAAGATCGAATCCCGCTAGTCGTCACGAAACACCACTATCGTTCAATGTTCGGGCTTCAAATTCTTTGAGATTATACTGTACTATTTATCTATCTAACTAATCTATCTAACAAATGTTGTTCAATCTAGGTTGTGGGTACTTGGGTCGAGTAATGCCTTTGACTTACAATCTGTTGTGGATTGACAATATTCCTCTATCTATCAATAAACAAATCTATCTAATAAATGTTGTTCAATCTAGGTTGTGGGTACTTGGGTCGAGTAATGCCTTTGACCTACAATCTGTTGTTGATTGTCAACATTCCTCTATCTATCAATAATGATTATATTCAATAATAAATGTTGATTAATTCAGTTGTAAGAAAACCAGTGCGCTGGTTAGGTTGGGTAAGGCCTTCGACTTACAATCTTGGGGATTATCAACGTTCATCACAAGTACAGTAACGATCTCATTGAATTTCCAGTTGGAACATTGGATTGTAGTGGTGGCCTACTTTGTAGGTTTTTTGCCTAGTTTGTTTTTTGCCTAGTAGTGTTTGCCTAGTTTGACAAACTATTGTATATATATTGTATAACTTTATTTGTATTATTTTTTATTTAAATTACTACTTATTATTAAAGAATTAAATTTTCTTAGAAAAAAAAACTATGTATTTTAACTAATGCTTATTTTATATGTTTTGTTTTATTTTTATTCAAACTTACTTTAAACCTCTGTATTTTTTATACAATACGATTAAACTATATAACAGAAAAATAATTAAATAATCAAACTATTGAATAAGCAGTTAATTAGTGTGTTTTTTTATGCTTCTTTCATTTTTAACTTACTTGTTAACCATATTTCTTTTATTAAAGTATAAAACTAACAGTTACTAAAATAAAATAATCATAAAGTCAATACACAAAACACTAACTTTTTATAATTTAAATATGCAAACATGAATATAGTTATGAATCTATTATTTATTCAAATAGAATTATTCAAAGCTTATAATTATAAAGCTTTTGTATAATGTTTCAATTACAGTGAACTTTAAGTAAGATAAGTTTTTTTTTTTGTATTAACTACAAAATTGGTATTTTAGTTTATTATTAGTAACTAAATACTTATATTTATTATATTTAAAAAAAAACATCTATACTAACTCTAATTTCAAAGCATATTAAAACATACAAATTTTACCAACTAAATATTTATTTTTATTTTAATTATTATAACTTTCAAACATAAGCTTGTATACCTTATATACCTATATACCTCATATAGTAGGCTTGACATAACATAACATTATTTAATTCTTTTTGTTTGAAATAAACTCATTTAGTTATTAGTAAATTACAACATAAATGTTTATAACAATATAACTAAGATTTAGCTTTTGAGTTAGTAAACTTTGATAGTTTTCTTTTAATAGTTTAATAGTCCTTATTTAAGTTCAAACAAAATTGCTATATATTTAATACACATACAAAAGTAAACTAAGTAAACGTAATTCAATAGTTTCTATTAAGTAAAAGTAATTACAAATACATTAAGTTAATACAAAACTTTAAAAAGCTTTTGCTAGTATCTGTTGGTAACAGTAAATAACTTATTATGACTCACAATACAAAAGTGCAAAATTTATTTTCGTTTGATTTTTCAAGTAGCCACGCTTTTATTTGTTTTTGGACAAAAAAACTTTTAAGTTTTAGTATAAAAGACTAATTGTATTAATTTTAACTCAGAAAATTGTACTCTACAAGATGGTGCCATTATTTTTTCGATATCTCAAACTGGTCAAACCACTTTTTTAGCGCTCTAATTGGTTTAAACAGCAAATAACGTTATCTGATTGGCTTACGTTTTTATTTGCTAATAACTAGAATTTACTTTTCTTTTAAGCGTTAAAGAAATGTAAATAAACGAGTAATAAGTATAAATAGGTCAGAAAGAAAAATAGTACAAAAAAGATGAATTCAAAAAGCAAAGGCCTACGGCACGTGGTATTCCCAAGCGGTCACCCATCTAAGTACTAACCACGCCCGACACTGCTTAACTTCCCAGATCGGACGAGATGGGGTGTGCTCAGTGTGGTATGGTCGTAGGCGTTTGAAAGCGTTTACAAGCCTTTATAAACCCTTCGGTTTGTTTAAAAAACCTATTTGCACTTGATTTACAATCAATTTGATATTTTAAAATTATTCCTTATAAAATTTCAACTTGATGTAAGTATTTTTTTTATTAAAACCTTTTTTTTTGGTGTTTTAATTACAATTACTCCCTGTAACTTTATTTAAGACTTTGTTTAAAAGATTGTTAACTATATTCTATATTAAATACTATGATTAGAAGTAAAGTTTATTAAGTGATTAAACTAAATAAAAAATAATGTTAAAATAAACATGTTGTGTTTAGTTTGTTTTACTATTTCTCATTGTTCTATTTATAGATGGTTTTGTTTTACTTCAAGAATATTTATAGTTAGTTTCTAAAGAATATCTCATACTACATCAGATTTTACGATTAACTTAATTTTAGGTAATAAAATATTTGACGTTTAATTTAATAACTCAACTATGTTTATGTTATAAAATAATAGTATATAATACACATACATTATAATATAATAATATGTATAACTAGTTGTTTTACTTTAAAATGAATAATTAAGTGGAAGAATTAAAAGAACTCACATTTTTGAAGAGAGCGTGGAAAACCAGAATAGTCTATTAAAACATTTATTAAATTATCGATAAATATAGAATACAATAGAATTAAACATATAAACGTAACTGTGGTTGCTTAGAAACTAAACAAGAATTTTTTTAATAAAAATATAAAATAGTTATTATATAGAATTAAAATAAAATAAAAGTAATATAAATTATATTTTTAAACTAAATAACAATTCACGAGCAATATTAGCGCAATGTCAGAGTATGAGTTTATAATAAAGGAATTGCTTCCTTGATGTTGATACTTACCTTATTCAAATAGAATACATTTTCAGCAATCAGGCTTGTGTTTATCTTAGCGCGCGTAACACAACGTTTGTGGGTTTTGGCACACTTTTGTCGATAGTGGGCGCCCCG
>NW_028139325.1:59630-103950 GCF_965202585.1 Thalia democratica | reverse complement strand
TAAAAGTCAGGTTCAATAGTACTTTTAAATAAAGTTTTAAATATTATACAATAAAATCAAATGACAATTCTAACACGTTCTAATTGAAAAGTACTAAAACTCAAACACGAACACAATCATAAAAGCATATTTTCTTATATATAAGTAAGTACCTCTTCAGTTCTCACTTCGAACAAAATCAAATAGTTCTAATTAAACAAATCATATTCAAGTTTTTGTACTTGATTAGATTTTAAATTAGGAATGGTTAGTACATTGAGCATAAAACAAAAGATGCTGTTGGTAAGAGTTGTGTAAAAGTACATTTGTGTTTTGATAACTTTAAAATGTTTTGTAAACATTATGCAACAGTGCCTGCCAGACCTAAAAAGTTAGCTACTAATAAAAACTTGATCTTTAAAGCATTTATTTTGAAATAAAATTCGTTGTTTTTTATACTCCTTTTGAAATTTGTTTTTAAACATTTTATAAGAAACTACTTTAAAATTATATTTTTGATTATAATTCATGGTATTGTAAATTATACTGTTTGCACTTTTTATCATAAAATTTTACACTTTTTAAATTTTGTTTTTGTTATGAGACTCTAGATGTTATCTGTGCTGTTTAGTATTTCTGTTCACTTTTCTTTTAGGTTTTGCTGAAGCATTTTCAAACCTTGATTTATTGGTTTAGTTTAATTTCATTAAACATGATAGACCTTTAATAAAAATTGGTCATATTTTTAAAACTCATTTAGCAACAGAAACATTTGAACTTAATCATTTTGCTTTTTTTTAAAGTGTTTTAGTGAAAAAATTCAAATTTAACGAAAAACTCAAGAGGTAGACAATTGTAAGTACAAAAACCTACTTTTAAGTATCAGTTTTGTCGACATGCGGCTCTCTTTCAGGTATCCCAGCGATTTCTCTCTTTCTTTTTCTTCTTCCGTCGCATACCTATCCGGCCCTAAATCAACTTGACCTTCTCCACCGAGTTGTTTTCCCACTACTTTATATACAAATGAATATCCGTCACTTATGTCGTGCGCCAACCTTGCGCTTTCACTTTGGAATTTCTTCCGCAAGACAAACGTCAAGGACGATCCGCTGAGGTCTCGAGAGGGACTAGGTATCTTCAATCTTATCTCCGCCGTTCCCATATCCTTTGTTAAACTTAAAGACCTGGGTGTGAGTTTAGTGGATAAATTAAAACATTTTTTTTTTTACATTTATGTATGTCAATTTTGTGAAAATTTAAGCAGATAAGTAAACACCTGTTTGTAAATCTGAAACTGAAAACATGCTACGAATTTTTAAAAATATTCGATAAAAAAGCTAAACAACTAAACTGACCCTTTGTATGATTTTGTTGCACCAGCCAAATCTACTTCTTTATTCATCGAGTTCGAATTGTAAACTTTCCAAGGACCAGCCAAAAGTGCTTTTGTTTCCTTTAAGTTAAAAATAAGCTTATAAGAATAGACACATCTCGTTTTTTCAATTAAGCTTATTTTGATCATGGTACAAACAACTTACTTTAAAAATCCAAGTGACTTATTCAATTATAATTATTATCATAAAATCGATTATTTTGTTACTAAAATTTACATATAATTTATTTTAACTGACGTCTACCAAACTATTGTACAATATTATCCATTCAGTATACTAAACTTTTTTTAAATATAATACTTCGTTGAAATTATTAATATTATTATGAAGTTTTTTTTATCATTTGTAAACACTAAACTGTAGTTTAACAACGTAAAGGTAAAAAGTTGATCATTAAAAGTGTTGTTTATGCTTTTGTTAAGCTAGTAAAAATATTAAATTAAAATTCTTGAAGTTCTTTTATTTAAAACTTTATATGATTTTTTAATTTAATCTAATATATTTTGTTAACTTAAAAAACATTTTTGAAAATATATCAGTGTATGTCAACAGTTTTATAAATTACCTCTTTAAATTTTTGTTAGCGGATGATGTAAACCTCTAAAAACATATACATTAACAAATGTTTTTTAATTTCAAATATATTATTAAACTTATGTGTTACAGTTGTCGGGTATTTTTAAAATAAAGAACAAATTATGTACTTATATACACTCATTGTTTTGTTGAAACATAAAAAAATATGATTTTAAATTCAGTGTAAATGTTTATCAATTGGAATTTTTTTCTGTAGACTTACATTTAGTTTGTAATAGACGAATGCTTCTACATTATAATAAATTTCATCTACGCGATCTCTAAATCTCAAACGTAACTCTATTCCTTTGCCATCAAAAAACTTAGTAGTTTCATTAAATTTTGCCTTAATTCAACGTCAGAAAAAAGATAAGTATCGTTTCCTGTAAAAAAAATAAGTAGTTTTTAATACTTTTTCAATTTTTTTCTTTAAATGTGTATGTTTAGTTGTAAATTATTATATGTATTTATTTTAATATAGAAGTAAAAACAAATAATTAATTTATAACATTGAATTGACTTTGCTAAAATAATTACATTACATTGCTTATGAAAGTGTATAAATAGATAAAACATTAAAACTATAATTATATCCTTGCTGTATAAAACAACACTTCAAAGTGTTTTAAATTAAATTTAAAAATAAAATACAATTTTACACAGGCTTTCGCACATAACCTTTAACTGTGTAAATTTAAATGACTTGAATTTACATTACATTAGTAAAGAAATTATAAAAAACGATACTATGATTTAATCGTTAATTTTTTTAGACACAAATCAATACAAAATTGCAATTTTGTTCGAAACAAAGAACTAAAAACTACACGATTACAAATAGAAAACTACAATAATAAAACTATTAAGTTTTTGAACTTTATGAGAAGTTCTTTTATAAGTTGTCATAACGGCACAGTGTTCTTATTTACTTAAAACAATAAACAAAAGATACTCAATACATAATCCAGATATAATTAGCACTATTTTCATCAGTAAATACACAGCAATAAAAAATATATAGAAACAACTTATATAGAGCTTATATAGAAACTTATTCAACTTATATAGAAACAGTAGTTATCATCATAAAAAAATATTAATTATATATAAAGTCAATTAAACAAAACTAATAAAAAAACATTTATGAATGTTTACATCAAAAATATAAACACCAAAAAGAGCATTTAATAAATAAAGCAACATTGTAGTTAAATTCTTTTTGCCTACAAAAGGTAGGTTGTTATATTTAAAGTACATATAGCTTCCATTTTTACTAAGTCAAACACTTTATAACAACTTTTAATTATCTTAAATCTCTCCAAATTGACACTTTTAGCACAACTCTGATTGTTTGCCAAATGTTTGGCAATAGTAGATCTTTTTATTGCATTCATAATTTAATTTAAATTATTTTCTTTTTCTTTTTCAGATGAAACTAAAAACTTATTAATGCAAGCAGGTATATTTTCTTTGACCCTTTTTCTAGCTAAGACCGAATAAGGCTGTAAGACCGATATAGCTACTGTCGCATTATTATTTCAATCGGTAAATAGAAATGCTTTTAAAAAATAAGGGTGTTTGGTCTTTGCCGCAAGGTGTCAGCATCGGACTTGAGGTAAATACTACTCTGGGTTTTGCAGCTGAAAATCCTATAAGTAGCTAACTATTCTTCTCTCAATAAACAGATCTTTTACTTATGTATGGAATTTTCAAGGTGATAACACATTTTTCTTTTAAAATTTCCTTATATCTTAATCCATTTAGGTCAGATACAATAGTTCTACTTACTAACTCAGGAGGATATCAATTCCTATACAATAAGGTCTTAATGTAATTCATTTTAACTCAGGTTAACATATTAAATCTGCACGATGACACAGTGCCCTTATAAGATTCGTTTTTTCAGACCACAATGTGACTGAAAACTCAGATAATTACCTGTAAAAGTTTTTTTTTGTAAACGGTAGTCTCAACTCAGTATTTTGTTTTATCACCAGTACATCAAGGTAGGATAACTGACTGTTTTGTTCTTTTTCAATGACAAACTTTGTTGAATCATGCTCCTAGTAAATTAACTTGTAAACAATTTTGGCTATACCGCTCTACTTCAACTGCTATGTAAGGGATTATACCAAATCATGTTTTTTTTTTATTATATTGTTCTGTACTTTTTTTTTTTTGAAATTTGCACTTAAAAACTAATACTTAAAAGCTCTTTTAGTGGCTCAGTGAATATTTATATAGCTTACAAAATCTAGTTCTATTTTGTTATTATCTTATAATTTTTTTTATTGCATCTGTTGTTAATTAAGCAAGTAAGTAGCTTTTTATTTGACTTTAATTATAATTGCTTTCAGCTTACTGTTTAAAAGTCTATATTTAAAACATTGAGATTTCTTAAAAAAAAACTTTTTTTAAATTGTAATTTATGAATACAACTGCAATTCAAGTTTTTATAAGTGCAGAATAACTTTACCTCTTTTGTACCAAAATCCTTTATGCATTGAATCATCAGAAATTGTTGTTTTTGAGCATACACCGGGAAAAGATGACCTAAAAGTGAAAATAAATAAAAAACTGCATTTATTTGTAAATTCATCTGAGTGAGGAAAACCATTTATCTTAACAGTATTAAACGTTTGTGACTAAAAAATTTACACGAAAATAGACTTGTTGATTTGGTAAAACCTCAAAAATTAATTAAAATTGTTTTCATGGTTTTGTTTTATATTTGCTAGGTTTATTTAGACAATAAAATAAACTTATTAACAGAAATAGTACAGTGACAAGGAACGTTACTGCTTTTATGTTGTCCATCAGTTGAATTGGTCTGTAAAACTATTTATATCTGTAAAGTATATATTATCAAAATAAAAACACACTAGATATTATTTTAAACTTGAGTTGGGTAGCTTATAATAATAAAGATAAAAACTACGGTTTTTTTTACCAAAAAAAAAAAAAAACTAAGTAGCGTAAAATATTTTAAAAAACTATTACACTAAAAGTTCATATAAGGCATTTTTGTGACTATTGTATATATTTAAATAATTATAACACCCAAATATAATCTAAGTTTTATATAAAGTAAAAGTTTAATACTGATAAAAATTCAAATATTTATTAATGCTATGAAAAATATATATATGCTAATGATATTTTAACAACAATTATTAGCAAAATAATATAATTATTCAGTTTACAGTTTTATTGCAGTTGAAGTAAATTTATATTTATTCTTGCTTATAAAAATAACTAAGTGAGTAAAATAAACCTTAGTATACCCTTAAATTAATCATAAGTAACAATAAGCTATCAACTAACTAATATAAGGTATAAAATACTTCAAAAACTCTCTGAATTACAAACAACTTATTTTATTTTTTCAGCACCACATATAAAATCGTTAAAAGTATCGCCATTTACGCAGTGTAATCATTTTAGTTTATTTTGTGTACCTTAATTATAATTTGATTCCGAGGTGAATTTGTGCCGCTTTTTAGGATGTATTTTAGTTTAATAAAAAATTTCTCTTACACAAAAACTGAAATGATATCTATCGAATTTGAAAACATTTAAAATAAGAAAACTATCCTAAGTCAATCTGAGTTAAGAAAACATCTGAGTGATCCTAAGTAATCCTGAGATTTTAAAAACCTTCAAAATGTCATGAAATATCCTGAGTGTCCTGAGTATTTTGCAACTCTCAACCCTGTATGTAAAGTGTAATGTAAAACAAACCGACAAAGAGTAATTAAAAATATTCAATTTTACCGTATGATTTGTTAAAATAATATGTATATACTTATTTGTCTAAACTTGAGTATGATTGCTCAGTTTACTGTAAAGTAAATAGCTTGTTTAAATAATAATGTAAGTGAAAAACACCTTGTCTGTATTTTACCAGGTTTCAGTGTGAAAAAATTCAAACCTTTTCAATTATTAATAAAATCTTTGTATTATATTAATTCTTTAATATTTGAAAAGAAAGTAACATTTTCTCATTGAAACCTGGTAACAAATAGAATATGTTATTAGCACTTTTATCATCATTTGAAAGATTAAACAAAGTTTATTGTAAGGATTTAAAAATAGAAGAAAAATTAGTAAAAAAATGTGAACAATTACAACTAAGGTCAATGAATTGGTGTGGAGAAAAATACTTCAGTCATGAGCCTTACACTATTTATTAGTAAAAAACTTTTGATCACTTTTAAAAATTTGAACTCTTCTTAGGTTAGGTTTAAGTTGTTCAAAAACAAGCTCAAGGCAACACGTGTTTAAAAATAGTTCACACTAAAAAAAAAAGTTAGCCAGAGTTTATCAGAAATATTAAATAAGATGGATAGTTAAAAAACTCTAATACTTAATTACTGAGATAACTAAACATTTTTTTTAGATGTGATTGAATTAAAACTGAAACTAAACTAATTTGTAATCAAGCTGTTCTTATTTATAAAAAATAAACATTCTTATTTGCAATATGCTGAAAATTTACAATTTTATAACTTTAAGGTGCAACCATAAAAACTAAACTTTCTATAACAATTTTAATGGGTACTTACATTTGATAAAAATTTTGTTTACATTTTTTAATTTTAAAAAGTTAGGTTTTATGTTAGGTTATAAAAAAATTAAAGAACTTGCTGTTTTTCTTATAATGAATAGTATACTTAAAGGTTTGTCTGATTTGCAAATTTACATGGTCAACAACTTTTTTTAAAGCTTTATTTTTTATATTTATATCACTTACCCAACTTACCCAAGCTTATTGAAAATTTATCAAAAAAAAAAGCTTAAATAAATGTAGTTAAAAACAGCATGAAAATAAGAGACTTACCTTTCAGTACAACTAGTTTTAATAAAACATTGTTTGGTAACACATGAAACATAAACGTATAAAAACGGGAACGGGTCTAAATTGCCCGAAGACAACATTTCACGAGGTTACTAAATTGCACGAGACCAAAATTGCACGATTGGACAAAATTGAACTTAGCTAAATTTGCACGAGGGAACGAAATTGCACGAAGACGATTTTACACCAAGGGTCAATTTTGCACTAGTTACATTTTTGCACGAGAATAAAAAAGACAGAAAAAAAAAAACTGAAATATTATTTAATAAAAAAAGGTACTGACCGAGGGTAAGGGTTAGGGATATCAGTGATAGTCAAAAACAAATTCTAAATAATAAAAATTAAAATATAAAAAATTAAAAGCTGCCGACCGAGGGTAAGGGTTAGGGATATCAGTGATAGTAAAAAAAAAAAAAGTAAAAACTAAAAATAACTTACCGACCGGGGTTCGGGTTAGGGGTAGCATAACAGAGATAGTAAAAAAAAACTAAGTTAAAAAAGAGTTATAATTATTAAAAAATAAAAAAAATTACCCCGTGCAAAAATGTATCCGTGCAAAATTGTCTGCTTCGAGCAAAAGTGACCCTTAAGGCAAAAGTATGTTCGTCCATTTTTATCTTCGTGCGATTTTTTGCACTCGTGCAAGTTTGTCCCCTCGTGCAATTTTGTACGCTTGCGCAAATTTGACAGCTACCATATAAAAAACATGTTAGGTTACCAGAAGTACAATTTAATACGAGACTGTCTGGTTCGCAGAATGATTCAAAAAGAAATTGCAAATTTCTTAAAAAAATGAGGTTTCTCTTTATACGAGGTTAGTATTCTTATGCTTTAGTTCACCATAAAAAATTGAGCTGTTTCAATTTTAAAAATTAAATAAGCTTAGTTTTATTTTAGGCAAATTTTTAGACTGTATATTTCTTAGTTTAATTCAAAGATCTGATTTTTTAGTTGAATTAACCAATGTAAACATTGACTGTAAAAAGTTAGACAAAAATTAGAACTTACATTGATACATCTGACCTAAGCACTGAAGTTATTTTTAAAATTTACGGGTGCACGACTATTTAAATTAAGACAATACAAATTCTAAAAAGAATTTAAAGGGCGACAAAAAAAAAAGAAATTAATATTTGCCAAATATAAAAAATATATATGTAGGTCGTATTAATATTTACGAGCTATTTTTTTTAATTTTGCAAACCATAAGATTTTTTTTTAAATATGGTTAATAAAAGTAAAAAACAAAATTATTATTAATAATTTTAAAATATCTTGAAGAATATTTAGGATTTTGCAAAATTAAAAAAAGTGGCTTGTAGATATTAAAACGATTTACATATATATTTGTATTTTATTAAATTTAAGTTGCTTATTAACATATATTCTTTTAAAATGTTTTTAAAAATTTGAACTGTCGGTACTCGGTAGTTAAGTTGTCTGAATTTGAATTCTCATGTAACCATAATGTACTTTTTAAAAAAAAAAAGAAAGTTGTGAAATTTTTGGTGCACAAAACTTGCGTAGTTTTTAAAGATTGCCAAAAACTGAAAAGGCTTTCCTATGGCCCCTTGTACCCTTTTCGGCTTATGGCCCCCTGACTTTCTAAAATGGCCCCTAAGTGGGACTTTTGATCCACTTTGGGAAACCATGTTATAAACTGACCGTGTCATTTCAATAATTTGACCACGACCTTAATTTAGCGTAATTTCAACATTTAAATTTTTTTTATTTATTTTAGTATCTTTTACATTTATTTATATTTTTTGTGTATTTGTCAACCACTAGGTTTGGATCATGTAATGTTCAACTCAGAGAGTTTTAAAAATCATCAATAGGACACTTATACCATTGAAAAACACATATAAATAATTTTTAATGATATTTTTAAAAACTTAAGCTAAATTTTCTTCTGACCACAAGGTTTAGATCAGGCCCAAAGAAAGGGGGAAAAACCAGTAAGGGAAGCCATTAAGTCATATTTTGAAGTTCACACTGGATATTCTAAATTTGATGATGAAGAGCAAAAAAAAAGAAAGGTCTTATGTGTTTTTGATAGTAGTTTTCTTGAGTAATCTTGTTAGAGGGTGCCGGGCTTTTTTATTTTTTTAAAGGGACCCTTTAAAAAAAAAAGTTTAGGAAACTTGTTTACATCTTATTGTATAAGTTTAACCATTAAATCTTTCAAGTGATATTTGAATTTTTATATATTTAACTAGTAAAAAAAAATAATATCTAAAGATATTTAGTGTTGGAAAAATTAATTTCAAATTTTAAAGAAATTTATCTACAGTAGTATTTTAAAGTTTATAATAACTGTTTTTGTTTGTAACAAATTCTTTCACTTTTAGTTGTTATTTAATATGTTTAGTATTCTCTCTAAATAAATGGTTTATTAATTTGAACAAAACGTTTGAATATGTTTATTTTAAATACTTATTTAACATACAATTTTTTTTTCTGGTTCCTTTATATTTTATTTAAACTTACTACAGTTAAATTAAATTTAAAAAGTAAATACTTCGGTAATACTATTTTTAGGTTTGGTAATTCAATTTCAAAGATGAAAAATAATTTGAACACAGCTTTTTTCAGCTGAAAAAAAACAACAGTGCTACCTAAGAAATTAAAATTAGCATTAAAAATAAATACTATTTAAATGGTGAAGAGAAATTGCCGTGTGTAAAAGTTTCTGGCATAAAACTTATTTTAAATTGTAAGATTGATAATAAGTAAAAGGTTAAATATACTTGCTTCCAAAAAAAAAACTTTTACCCAAGTTAAGCTGCTTAATTTGTGTAACGTGTAATTATATATCTACAAACATAATTCCAAGTATAATAAGATAACCCATGTAAATGATACTAAAAAAAATGTTTGAACTGTGTGATAATAATTTATCTAAATTAAGATAATGTTTATAAAATATACTTAGATATCTATCAACTTTAAAATTTCAAAATTAACTATTAGCTCTTTTATGACTCACCAATTAGGTTCTTGCTAATTGCTAGTTAACAATTAATAATAATGCATAAACTTTTTATAACGAGATAAAGTATTAAACTAACATTAAACTTCTAAATACATCACTTTGAAAAGAAAATTTACTTACCAATAACTAAACAAAAACTGTTCTTGGTATAATTACTCAGCAAAGAGCAATTGCTAAACAATGGAACAAAAAAATAAAAGAAAAAGTTTACTTAAAAGACAACAAGCAATAATGTAGCTGACAAAGAAAGCCCCTTTATAAAACTAGTGAATTTAAACTATCATATCAGGAATAAAAAATTCAAATGCAGAACTAGTAAATTTTAGCTATGATGAAAAGAATTAAAATTTTTAATGTAGATGTTATAAAAATATGTTGTAGATATTTATTTAAATTTGTCAATGTTAGCTGAATTTTCCCAAGTTTTGTTATATCTGCCATAATTTGCCAATTTTTGCTATATTTTTATAGTTTTCTTTTTTTAAGTTTGTCATACTTGCAAAATAGTACTATTAATAATATTACTAGATACCATACATAATATGTACAGTAAGTTTTTGTCCATGTTAATATAAAAATAAATATTTGTTAATAGTAATTAAAAATTTGACTAGATTAAATAAAAAAGTTAAAATAATTATAAAAACTAAAACCATAAGAAATTTAGTAAGCAAATTGTTAAATATTTAAATTAACCTAATATAACTACTAAGCTTAATACTTTAAGAACTGCTCATTAGAATTTAAAGTATTGAAATTAATGCATAATGAAACTAATGGAAAATGTTAAGCTTAATTTTTAAAACTATTTACTAACAATTGAAATTTTGACAAGATAACATAATAAAGTATTACTATAGGTTTACAATACATAATACTATAAGAACTAATTATTAGCGATTGAAACATAGTTTTTAGTATTTAAAATTTTGTTATGATACACTATTAAGGTACTTACTCATTACTTTGATAAAGTTTTCTTTTTACTTAAGCATTGAAAACTTTTAAAGATTTAAAATAAAAACTACGTAAAAAATTCTTTTGTATTTTACTAAAAAACCTAAGTACAACTTAATATTAAATTAATTAATTAAATTTATTGAAATTTTGAAAAATAACATATTAAAATATCAAATTAGAATTGTAAGCACTGCATTATAACAAATAATTTAACTAGCTTTTGCTGATTTTTTAATAAAATAAAAAAATAGTTCTACTTTAGCAATATATTCAAAAAATAAACTTACTTATTTGGAAAATACAATTTTAAAAAATACATTTGATAAATTTAAAAATTAAATATTTGAAAAATATTTTAGTGCCAACAATTTCTAAATTTTGCCAAAGAAATCTTATTCAGGGTTTGTTAACAGCTATCTAAAGGCTTTTGACAAATTATAAACAAAATTATTTTTAAACATAAAAGATTGGACTAAATAAAAAATAGGTAATTAATTAAAAAATTCAAACTAAATTAAATTTTGTACTAGTCAAAACAAAACTTAAGGTGTTATGTTATAAACAAAGTTTTTAAGTGTCTTAAAAGTTTCAATGGTTAGTTTTGGTATATCTAAAATTAAACAGTTCAATCTTTAAAAATTAAAAAAATCATCTAACACTTCAATCTTGCAAATGACTGAATGTTATTTTAAATACAACAAAAAAAAATCTAAAATCAATGAGGCCTAACATAAATAGATGTTCATATTTCATCGCGCTAGTATAGGTACAAGATCTAAGGCTTAATCCGACTAAATTTAAATTCACCATAAGTAAAGTGTAAAACAGTTTGTATATTTAAGCAAAACAATTTTGGAACGTTGTTCAACAAAATTAATTTCTGATATTAATTTTTTTTAACGCTCAACTTTCGTTTATTTCAATTTAATTAATTAAAATCAAAACACACGTTAATTACTGTAGTCTTTTTTATTTATTCGCACTTTTTAAGTTCGCACATTTTACTTAAAAACGCTGTGTAAAAATTAATTTGTTTTTCTAACTATTTTTAAATTTAACTAAAGAAACTCTAATTCTAACTAAGTATTTATGTAATTATAAAATTTTTTGTTTTTAATGAAATTAAACGGAAACCAAAAATGTCTTTAAAAAACTTTAAAAATAAAGTAAAATTTGAAATTAAAAAATAAGACGTAAACAAAAAACAGTTAAAGTTTTTATCTCATGATTAAGTAAAAATAAAAAGTAAGTCCTTGAAAAAGATTGAACATTGTATAAACGAATTAAGTAATTTACACAGAATTAAAAGTGAAACGCGTGAATCTAAACTGAAACAAGAATATGAAAATTAATTCTTGTAGAAAATGTTGAAATATAAGTTGGAAAGAAAATAGCAAACAGTGAAATGTACTATAAAGTAGTAAGCGATAGAAAATATTTCTGCAACAGAAGCTTGCTTTTTGGTTCTCTCAGACACTTTATGTTGTTGATAAGTTGTTTTAAAAATTTTTGAAAGTTATAAAAGCTAATTGTAAAACTTTATAACCGTACTAACTGCTGCTTTATTTTTTCTAAAATTAATTTTTCTATCAAAGCTAAAGACCGACTAATTACGTCATTAACACAACTAAAAATAAACGGTAGGTCTTTTTATTGGTAACCTTTTATTGATTTTCTAGTTACTTCAAATAACTTTGCAAAATTTTTGAAAATTGTACAATTTATATTTTTAATCACATCATTATAATACTGTAATAAACTTTCATTCTTACAATAGCAAATAATAAGGAAGCAATCAAAACAAAATCTAAATATTAAGATAGTAAATCTAAACAATAAACCTTTATTAGAAACTTATTTATGGCATTTTTTTTTTCAAAAAATGTAAAAATGTTTAAAAAAGACCACCCAACAAATAAACATATGTTTATAGAATCATTACTTTTTGCTTCATTTTTTTAAATTAAAACATCTTTATTTTGCAATGTCTACTAAATTAAAGTCGGTTTGTTTTTGATTAACTTTCATACTAAATGACACTATTATTACGATGGTATGAAACATCTATGTTTCATTATAAAAAATTAATTTTAATTTTACTAATTTTTAAAATACACCAACTTTTATTTTATAATTTTTAGTACCATTTAAATAAAGAAAATTTTTAACGATCATTAACTCTATGTTTAATTTTTTTTCATATCTTAGCAACATTGTTGAAATTTAAAGTTTATATCATTTTGACAAAATACTAACTATTTTTTTTATTTTACTATTTCTCGTGTAAGTTTTGAATACCCTTAAAATTACCTTAAAACCTTTTTTGCTTTTCATTTTAAATCCAAGAAAATCTAGTGAAAGTTTCGAATTTTTGGTTTAGCGGTCAAAATTTACAATTAGTGTTTCCTTTGGCGACTCTACTTAAATATTGAGAAAAATGCCGGTCATCTTCATTTCACGGGCACGTTGCACCCTTAAAATATATCTTAGGGTTGCAACTAAAGGCTGATCGTACCAATTTAATCATCAGACCAAAAGCCTACAATAGACTGAGACCAATTTCGTCCTTATTAGGTCCTTATTAGGTGAGACTGTAAGTCCTTAATCGGTCACATGAAGAACTTACAGTCTTCAATCTACAAACGGTTTATCATGCTTTCACATGAAGCAATCATTTGGTAACAATGATCAGTGACATCAGCATTGTCTTTTTCCGTATAACGTTTAATAATGTTTTTACGTAGAAAAACTTTGTAGTTATTCAAAATTTGTTTACTCTTTAAAAAATATTTTGTTTAAGTTTTTAAACATTAATTTGTATTAATATGTTTTTTTTTTCTAAAAGCCTCTAATAACTCTTTGAAGTAATGAATAACTAGCTAGATTAAAAACTAACTTATAAAAAAAAATTGTATGAATAGTATGATTTACTTCTATCATGAACTTATTCTTGGTGTTTTATTTAGTTAAAAAAAGTTGCAAGTATTTATAAATAACTTAGTATTGAGTTTATGTTTATATGTATATAATACCTTAGTCCCAAGTGTAACGTTCGACTTGTCAGTTATTCTAAGTAAAAGTTATTTTATTTACAGCAACTTACTATAATAAAATCCATGTTTTAATTAGTTTATTAAAAGACAAAGAAACTGTAAAGATATACATTTATAAAAAATAATTTAAGTTTAATTTTACGCATCAGAGCTTCTTAAAGTATGTTTGTTTTTTATGTTTAGTTGTTTGTCAAATTAAATTTTGATATAAACAAAATCTAAAAAATAAAAAAAACTGTTTGATGTTTGTTTTTAGTTAGTTCCAGTAGTATGTGATATGTAAACAAATACAAATATACAATGTAATTGAAAATGGTGATAAAATCATAATTTAATGAAACGAAGTACAGGAGAAATGTTCATTTTAGGAATTTGTTAGTTACGAAAGTTCCAATTCCACAAATGAACATTAAAACTGTTGCTACTACACCTATTGAAAATATTTTAAATAATCAAGTCGTAGAAGTTATTTTTTAATTATCAGTATATTTTATGTTTTATTTTTTTTTTATCACAAGTGAAAACAGTTAAAAAATAAAAACAACTAAGTGTAGTTTTTTTATAGAAAAGTTAAAACTTTTGTCTTAAAAACATCTAGTATTGTACACTACAGAATTAAACCATTACTGTATAAACAGTAATTTAAACGTTAAATTAAACTATTAAGTCGTTTAAAGTTAAATAGCTAGACAGAGTTAATAACTAGTATAATTTTAAACTATACGTAACAACAAAATCAATAATAATTGATAAAAGTCAAAGTTTAAATATGCTAAACATAAAACACCATTTATTTACTAAGTTGTGTTCACATAAAATTAACAAGTTTTATTGTATGTAAATCAACTTTTTTGAACATGCTTAGTGTAAAACAAAACCAATTTAAGAAAAAATAAAAAAGAGCAAAAGTTTCAGTTATATTCACTATAATGATTAAAAATTAAAATTAATTTATACTGAAAACAAATGTATACGCTTGTGATTAAATCTCAAAAATGTAACTTAAAAATTTGTTATTTCTTGTTTTCGGCTTAATGCGGCTAAAAGCTTTTATTTAAATAGAAACTGAAAATTAAGCTATTATTCCAAGTTAACCTGCGTAGTAACTAAAATTCCAGGTAAGTTCAGCTTCTTTTAAGTAGTATTTTGTTTGACTCGTCCAAATAGATAGACCGATAACTTTAAATAGCGCTGAAAAATTAAATTGTTTATTAAAAGTAATACTTAGTTCGTGAAAATTAAAACCCTTTAACGTATGATAAAAGTTATATAGAAAAAGCTGTTATCGATTTTAAATATATTAAACTCACTTATTAAGTTAAAATAAGTTTTAAAACAGTTACAACTTTCCTTTTTCATACTAGTGTTTTTTTTTTGATATTTTGGCTGTGTACTACTGTCATAGAACTTATAAATAACAGTTTTATATTCAAACTAAATAAAACAATGTTGAAAACAGCTGATTTTACAAAATAATTGATTTAATAACACGTGTCTTTAAGTGAAGATTAACATAAAACCTAAAATGTTAAAAAACCACAAACCTGCAACAACTAGCAAACAAAAAGCTGCGTCAAACTTTTTTAATTTATCAATTCCCTTAGACACCTCTAAACGTGGTTTGAAGAAAGCTGCAAATCCAAATAAGGAAATAATTGTCGATAGTATTAAGAAAACCTGCGCCCCTTGGAAAACTGTTGAAGTTTTAATATATTGAATTGTAAAAAACAACATGCTTGTTTTATCTACAAACTACAACTTGTATTGGTGAACTTTCTTCTAGTGTTGTAACTACAAAACGCGTTTTAAAGTTTTTATAATTCAATGCATTAGATGTTCACCGTTACATGTCGACAAGAAGAACTATAAATTATACAATTTCAAACTTAACAAGCACAGCTTAATGCCAAGTTCACAGGTACGATATTTGATAAAGCATAACTAACTTATCAGCGGTTTCATTAATTTTGATAAGTAGTTTATAGTGTGACAAATTTCATATAAATTTAACTTTATATACTTTTAAGTACTATTATATACTTAAAAGATCGATAAATTAAGAATTTATGTTAAGTTTAAAATATTTATATCATAGAAATCTTTCAAGCAATATTTTATAACTGAAGATTACGAACTTGAATAAATCAAAAATAACAATTTACAAAGTTTTACATTTGTTTATAAATCTATGCGACTTTGAGACGATGTTTTACGTTTTAACTTTTTACAAACGATTGTATGCTAGCAATGCGAGACAGCTTACCGTTAAACGGGGTTGAAACCAACGGTATACAGATTTTCAAACCATCGGGATTGGTGGCGCAGCCTTTGAACAGACTGTATGAGGATTTGTGGTTTTTATCTATAACCCAGTGGGTTGAGAACAAGCTGTACAAATCAAAAAAGAGAAACAATAAGTAGCAGAAGATAAAAGCTAATGCTGGTTTGTCAACAACCATATTGTTATTTAGCTACTCTGTGAAAAACTATTAAATTTATTTTTTTGCAATTTTTAAACAATGTTTATATTTTTTTATACTTATGTAATATTTTTTACCAAACTATGTTTTTAGTTTTACGTATGTCATCAAGTATTAAATGTATAATGTAAAATGATAATTTGTTTAACTATAAAAAAAGTGCTAAAAAAGAAAGGTCCAAAGATCTGGTGTACAAAAAAGCCTTTTGGTTATCGAGTCACTAACCACTGATACAGTTTAATGTATTTTATAAAAGTTTAAGTGACTAAAATAATAATTTTAAAACAAAATATAAAAAAAATTACAATACAGTAAATTACAAATTAAATGTTTTATGCTTATTATATCTAAAGTTTTACTCAAGACTGTTTTATTTTATGAAATTAAATATACTTGTTGATAATAAAGAATTGACAAAAAAGGAAGTGTTACTAAAGTACATATAGTAAAAAGATAAAATTAAGTATAAACATTCAACAAAAAAAAAACTAATTAGTTTTTCTACAAACTTAAAAACATACTTAATTTTTTCTTCAATTGCGATAAATACTTGTATATTTATACTACAATTTTTGTATAAAAAGTCTTTTTTTTTCATCTTAAGTACAGTCAATAAAAAGTTTACCGTTTATTTTTTTAACATTTTTAAACAATTATGCTATATAAAAGCTAACAAAATGTGTTTGTTCTGTTTTTATTGGAAACTTATAGTACTTTGTAAGTGTTGCAGAACATTTAAACAACTATTTTTAGTTTTATATAGTATACCAAAGAAATTATAGGTTTTTTTCTAGTCTTCTCTTAACATAATAAATATTTCAACATTTAACTACAAAGTATTTTTTTATTAATTTTACTTTTATTTCTTATAATACATAAACAAAATTATTTAATTAATAAAAATTGTTGTAGGACAAAACTTATAATATTATCAAAAACCTATAGTGCATACTTTAAAACAAAGTCAATGCTAACAAATTAATATTAAAAAAAAAGTATGTTTATCGATTTGTTAAAAATTTAACAACAAACATTTAAGCTTTCTCACTAGAAGCATTACAAACTTGGGAAACTTACAGTCTAAAACTTTTTGAACAACATCTAACAAAAAACTCTTAATAAACATGAGCATAAAAAGAGTAGATACTTTTTTTTTCCAGCTTTGTAAACTAACTATACCTGTTACTTATTGAAATAATAAACTAAAAAGCCCATACACCGTTTTATACACACATTTAGTTGATTTTCATTACCATCACATGTTTCTAAAATTTAAGTGACTACTTGAAAAAAATCATTTCTTTTGTACGAACATTTAGGTTATAAAAATCATATGATTTTAAACTTCAAAAGGACTTTGAAAGTTTAATTTAAATTTAATTGATCATGCTTTTTAAAATATAATGTTATAAAAAAGTTTATTAAGTCTTATGACACTCATATGTTTTACCATTTAAAGATTTTTTGCAAGTTTATTTCAGTTTTAAAGCTTTTTAACGACTACTTTAGATTTTAATGACCTTAAAAAAAGTCAATTAAGTGTCATGTTTTTTATTTAACAGAGTTGATATTAGTTTATAAACTTCGCAAAAAGTAGTTTTAATTTTGTTTTTATTAATAAAAAGTAATTTGGTTTCACTCTAAATTTCAAATTTATTCAAACTACAATTTACATTAATAACCTTAACGACTTCCTTTATTTTTATATCATTTTAATACTGTTTTAATTAAATATTTATAAATAAAAATATGGTAAGAGTTAAATAGCTAATCTTGTAATGTTTAGTTATTCCCTTTTATTTTGAAATAATATTAAAAACATTATTGAAAAAAAGTAAATAGTTTCAACTATTTTATAACAAGTAAAAACTTTAACACATAAAAAAATAAAGTACGGTGAAATTAAGTTATGATTGAAGTTAACGCGTTCATTTTTTTAGGACTATAGTTATAATAGCGTAATTAGCCAGTCTGTCGCTGTCCTATTTAAAAAAAACCTAAAAAAGAATCAAACTCAAATATTTTTTAACAAATTTCATTTGAACAACATTAAAACAGACGACAGTTAAAAGAAAGAAAACGTAACATACTTGTAATTTTTTTTCATGATATCTTTCAAATGATATAAATAAATATATTTCGAAAGCTGATTGATGGTTATAAATGAAGTTTTTAGCTCTAAACTTAACAAATTCCTGTAAATTAATTAATTTATAAAAAATACTATTTTATCATTTTTCTAAAGTGAGAATAAGTTTTTTTAACAGAAAAAAAAGATTTTTTTACTCAAAGAAGTTGATTTATTATTTATATTTCTAAAGAATACAATAAAAAAAGTACATACATAAACTTATTTGTTATTCACTATAAACTTTTTGGTGGCCATATTTCTAAAAAACCAAAGTAAATTATAATTTTTAATTTGAAAACAAACAACAACAAAACATTTCTAACTGGAACTGCAGAATAAGTCTTTGCGGGCCAGGTATATTGCTATTTTTTTAGTTGAAAATAAAGCTATAAATTATTGTAATACACTGATACAAAAAGCATTAATCGATGCCGGAAATAAAAATAATATATGTTATTAAAAAGCATATTTTATTTCTCATAAAAATTATAAAACACCGTCAGCAGTAAAAATTTATAACTATTTTTTTGAACTTAACTTACATTACAAAAAAGTTAATTTAATTTTCGTATAGTAGAATAATTCTAAATTTAGTCAATTAAATATGCTTAATTAAACTTTTTGATTTTAGTATAAAACATTTAAAAACTGTAAAGTTCTTTGACAAAATTTTAAAAACAAAAGTTAAAATTTTTCATAAAGCCTTAAAACTAGTTTTTTTTTCTAAAATTTATTTAAATTATCAACAAACTAATGAACTTAGATTTTTTACACTATATAATTAATATATAATAATGCAAATAAAGAATATAAAAAATAATACTGTTTCAGATTGCTATATACAATTGAGTAAATTTTATAAAATTTTAATGATCATTTTATATAGATTTTATGTTTCTTTTTACTTTTTATTCTTAAGACAAACTTTCTTAAATCATAACTTTTAATGAGTTTTACACTTAAATGGCACTAATTAAAGCTTTTTAACTACAAACTGTTTTTTTTAAATTTTAGATAACTGATTGATAAATAAAATTAATAAATGTTTTCAACTTAAACATAAGATCACATAAGCATCAAAAAAATAGTAGTAATAAAATAGAAATAACTAGAACTCTAACAATTTTGTTAAAAATGACTAATTTAAATGTTTTAGTTTTTAGTATTTTATTGTAAAAGTTCTTTTTTTAACTATCTTTACAAAATATAACTTTTCAACTAAATTTAAAACGTAAAACTACTCAAATGTTTTATAACTAAATAAAAAACAAGTAAAATATTTACAAAAAACGTCTATTAATGTTAACTTTTTAACTCAAGTGTTTTTTAGCTAGAACTTTTTAACTTATATATTTTTTAGCTAGAACTTTTAAAAATCTAACCAACTCTTAAAAATATCGTTAATAGGACCAAAAGTTACTCTATTCATATAAGATTACTTCTTAGTTGGTTAAAATTTATCTTTGTAATAAAGTAAGTTATTCTTTTTTGTTTTGTATTAAGTCGTGTGATGGTTGTTTAAAACTTTCTAAATAAAACGTAACATTTAACTTCCTCTAAACTTTTTTTGACTTTTACCTCATAACGAACAAAAACAACAATATTCATATAAAAATTTTAATGTCTCAAATTTTATATTACTGATAGTGTTATTAAAGTATTCAATAGTATTTACTTTTCTATAATAACTTTCTGTTTGTTCTTTAATCTTTTAACTTGTTTTTCTTTCAAGTTGTATATATAATACCAATCGCTAGTTATCGGTTTATGTGATTTCTCGTGATGATAACTCAAAAAATTATTACGCTAAATTATTAATAATGACTAAAGAATAAAGTAAAACTATAAAATGAAGTCTGATGTTAAAGTTAAAGAAGTAAACATTTTGTTTTATTTTAATTTTTGTTGGAAGATAGTTTGATATTTAAAAAATTTAAATTTCAAAACAATTTCTAAATGTGTTTCTAAAAAACTCTTGATTTTTAAAAAGAAAAAACAGATCAAAAAAATGTGTTCATTAAAAACTTTTAAGTATAACAAATTTTTGGTTTCATATACTACGAAATCCTAATAAAGGCTAATATTTTTATAATTTTTTGCATAAGATTTGTTTAATAATTATGTAAGAACATTATAGTTTATTTTATTTTCATATAAACTTCAATATTTGCACATGCTTACTAGTCATATAAACATAAGACCTTTAAAAAAGTAAAAAATAGTCCACATACTCTTCTATTCGTTTATGTTTTGAAAAAAATTAAAAAGGGTTAACTGTTAATTGCCTACGATGTTATTTTACGTTGATAAACAATAAATACTAACTAATGTTTTATAGCGATTAGAAAATTTATTACTCGTTGGTAAGTTATTGTTTAAAATGCATTTATTATTATTTTAAAACTTGTTATCAATTTATTCTCTAAATTTAAACTGATGTTTATTTTAACACTACAATATTTTTAGTTAAACCAAAAAAAAAACAGATACGACTAAAATAAATTTAAAAAACATAATCATCTTTTATATTTTGAAATATTTAGTATTTATAAACTTTTTAAACGTCAACTTATTTTCAAATCCCTTTCAAAATTAAATGGCTTGTTATAAAAGTATTTTTATTAACTTTAAAGCAGGGTTTCCCAAAGTGGGCGATATCGCCCCCCTGGGGGCGATTTTAGTAAGTCGGGGGGCGATAATTAGTAAGGGGGCGAAAGGGTGGGCGATAACTAGTAAGGGGGCGAAAAGGGGGCGATTTTAAAATTTTGGGCTGTCATAAAACTTTTACTTTTTTTCTTGCTATGTTACTAGTTTTAGCTTGCTATCAAATATTTGACCCTGAGATAAAACTTGAACAAAAAAGTTTTTTTTTTATGTAAAATATAGAGAAAAAAAAATCAAGTACTTATGACTCCTACTCTCAAGTAAATTACATATTTTCTTTTACATGTTTTCTTATTTGACAATTACATAGATCATAGACGATCGGAATCCCTGTCACCACTTTATAACCTGACATATATGTTATTTGGGATCATAAATGGTTTGTAAAAATCTATGTTATCTATTATCAACTATCACCTCATGATATTTCCAATTGTTTTTTGAAAAGTCACTAAGTTACACTGAGAAATAAAACTATACAGGGTTACCAATTTACCTAGAAACCTGGAAAAACCTGGAATTTGACAATTTAGGCAAAAAAAAAAACCGTAAAAAATCTGGAATTGTTATTAATTTCAACATATTATATAGTAAAATTCTGATTTGACACAAAAAGCTATCATATAGATAAAAATATGGATTCCTTTAAGGCAGATCTTTTTGAAGTAAACGACTTACAGGAAACCTTCTCAGACTTACAAACTAACCTTGAACTTAAAGTAAATTTTTCCAAAGAACGATATGAAAGCCTTTGGAATAAACAAAAAATAAGGCAAAAGTATCCAATCATTTGAGAGGAATTTAGATTGTTGTTTATAGTTTTTCCTTCTAGCTATGTTGTTGAAAAAACTTTCAGTTCATTATCAACATCTTAAGCAAAAATTCTAATCTAGATATTTGTAAAGGAGGCTTTATTTTACTGATTAAGAACTAGATTAAAAAAAACTTGCATGCAGTCATGAAGCTCATCCTTTACACTATATTAGACTTAAGTAGAAGACATTATTTTATGAAAGTTTATTTATTTTATTTGATCTTTTAAAATACTTCTTATTTAACCTGGTTTGTAATGTATTTTAAAAGTCTTTTTATAATAAAAAAATTATCAACTTAAGTATTCTACAACAGGTTTGAATAATGCCTAATAAATGTTAATTACGGTAGACTTCCTCTTGAGTTCGCACTTTTTACCCAAAAAAAAAATTGCAAATTTATATTTTCTTAAATTTAATTTAAATAAAGTCTTTTACTAACTAAGTATTGATAAAACAAAAAATACATAATATTTGATATCTTATATAGATTTATTTTTTTTTAATGAATGTTCTTTTTAGGTTTTAGTTAATTTCATGTTTATTCATAAAGCTTTTGCATATAACATATTTAATTTTATCATTTTGTAAATAAAAATGTTAATAATTTTTGAGTTTGCACTTTTTTATTTTGTTCAAAGTTCGATTTCAAGCGGAAGTCTACTGTATTTATTAAACGGCATATGTTTTAAATCTGTTAATAGTTTTATTTTGACCTGGTTAATTTTGTAGTTTGTATTTGTCGTTTTATATTACACTAAAAGGTTTTATAGCGTAGTGATAAAAGTATTTGTTTGAAAGACCTTTATTTGACATATTTTTGTTATCACTTGTTTAATCTGTACAAATAAAAAAAATCTTCATAATCATTAAATTTTTATTTCAATTTTTTTTTCTAGTTTAAAAGAGTATAGATTTGAAGTATCCATTTGAAATGACTTCAAATTTTTCATTTAAAAGATTCTTAAACTCAATTTTATTTTCTAACTTGATTTATTATTGTTAAAAAATCTATATATTAAGGAATTTTAAACTGTTAATAAAACTGTTTTTTGTTTTATCTTACTTTTTAATATATTAACAATTAGAATGTGTTGTTTATTTTAATAGTTCAACACTAGCTTTTGTTTTTTCACTACTTCTGGTAAATTATTATAGGCTAATAACTAACGGCTTAATTAAGTTACTTAGTATTAACTTTTAAATGTCCGAAATTCTTTATATGAGAGATTATGAAAATTTCAGGTTTCAGTTAAGATTTCAGATCGGTAACGTACGGTTAAGATCAAGTCAAATTTCGTACCGCTAAATAACTTGAAAACAACTTGTGCAAAAAAAAAATTTTGATGCTTAATATTTTGAAATACACTTTCAACTTGGTTTTCAGATCATTATAGTATTTCCTAGATCACAATAATACTAAATCATTTTATTACAATTTTGATCGAATTTTTTGATTTTCTTATATGTTATTTTATTAAATTATTCAGCCCGCAATAACATTTTTTTAACGAGTTGAAACTAGAAAAGATTTTTAAGTAAATATAAATTGCTGGTTACAAAAGTTGTCCACCACTACCCTAAAAGTTTAATTAGTTTCAAAACAATTCATATTTAATTAGGATTGATTACAGATAACACAAGGCTTTTTAATAATCAAGTATTTTAATACACTTTACTGGGCGTATAAGAAAACAACTGTAACTTATTTTCTCAAGCCCTGTAAACTACTTTGAAAACAGCCACAAAAATGCTTGCATAAGAAATACTAGACTAAATTACATTTCAAACACAACTTTTTTGGCTCAAAAGTTTGTACTCAAGAGAAAAACTACTTTGTAAAATCGTGGGGTTGGGGGGCGATTATTTTTCAAATTTCTGAAAAGGGGGCGATTTAGTAAATGAGTTTGGGAAACCTTGCTTTAAAGCATTGAAAATGTTAAAACGAGTATTTTAAGTTTTTCATTAAATTAATTTTGAAAACAAAATTAGCTTGTATAAACTTTGTTATGTGTTTCCATTTTAACCTTATTGTTTCTATTTACTAGATTGCAGAAAATTTGCTAAGTAGAACTTAATGAGCTTTCAAATTTTATTCGTTTGTATATGAACAGCAGTTAACTGTCAAATGCGGTTTGTTTAAAATTAAAAAAAAACCTAACTAATTTACGAATCTAAATTAATGTTCTGCTCGTTAGTTAAAAATAATAAACTACAATGAAATAAAACATAACAAATAGCTTGTAATCTGTTTTTTATATCTCATGATAGATCAGTTTAATAGCACTTTTGTTCAAACTTACCTTTTTCGTTTTTATCAAAAAACGCTTATGACTCGTGGTTACTAAACTATTAAACTTAAACATGGTATAAGTCTGACGTATCTTATTAAACATTTAGTTTCATAAATTCAAAGTTGACCAGAGGTTTTAAAGTGCTTATAAGTAATTAAATTATATTAAATTTTACACGTAATTTTAATTTATTTTAACTTAAGTTTCTACAACGCTCTAGTTTTTAAAAAGTACAACTGTCGATAAACTTTTGAAAAGTTATATTTTAATTTAAGCAAAACATAACACGTTGAATAATTTTTTTACAAGAAATAAAAAACTTATTAAAAATTGGTATTGAAAATAATTGACTTTTAATTTTTTAGCGTTATTTTTCTTGCCTGAAGGTTGTATGCTACTTGTTTTAATTTCAATAGTTCTTAAATGTAGAACTTAATATATGGATGAAAACTTTTTTAACTAATTAATTTAAAAGTTTTAAATGACTCTCAAAATTATTCTTTTTTCTTGTCGGTATTGACTATTTTGTTTGATGGAAATTTTAATTTTTCAAAATATGTTGCTAATTCATCTATGATTTGAGAATGCTTGAAAAGAAAACAATTTATTTTCCCAACCAATGACAGTTAAACATTGCAATGAACACCAAATACTTATTTAATTAAGATTTTTTATAACCTAAACAACGAACCCAGTATAAACATATTGCTTAGTGTTATAATTTTATAGTTTTTGGAGTATTTTTACTTAAACTTTAGTTTTTCTTTTAAATTAGATTTTACACTCTTAAAACCTTTACTGTTGTCATAATGTCTACGCAAAATCAATAACGTATCAAAGTAAATAGACTTTTATGTTTAAAATATATGAAACGAATTATGTGTTTATAGAGAATCAAATATTAATTTTAAAATGTTAAGACCAAAAATTAAAAAAAAAAATGTTTAATACTCTTTTCAAGTATATTAAAAACCATTGTTAGTTTATTAAATAAAATTTGCTCGTGTTTTGTATAATCATGAATAAGTAAATACTTTAAGATAAAGGAAGATATTAAACTAACTAATTGTTTATACAAAAATGTGTGTGAAAAAATATAAAAGTACTTAATTAGCATGCAAAATACTTTTGAAAAACAATTGTTTAAAAGAATCAATCAAAAAAATTATTATTAATTTAAAAACAAATAAGATGGTTTAGTGAATACTTAGTTAAAATCAAATAATTATAGTTTTGAATTTAAAACAAAGTTCTGCATGCTTTTAGATTCAGTTACATTTTCGAGTTACTTATAATCTACTACTCTAGATCTACTCTATAACAAAATTACGCTATTTTAAGGCTTTTCATATTGTTTCAAGTTTATATACTGCATATAATCATGTTGTGGCTGGCAGTTTGAACTACTTGGAAATTCAAAATTATCAAGAAATAATGTTGTGTTTTCAGCAAGACCATCTAATTCTGAATTTTCATTTATGTAGTCATTAACATGATTGTAAATCAAGTTTGATGGTTGAGATAACGTTTGTATGCTTAGATCATTTAAAATATCAGGGAATAAAGACGTATCTCCGATAAGTTCATCCAAATCTGAACCTTCATTTTTGTACTCAACGAGTAGATCACGCTGTAAGTTTCGTGAAGCAGGCAGGGGATTGTAAACAGTGTCTATATTGCTCTTCATGTAGTTGTGCTGATTTTGACAATAAATTTGCGGCAGAACTACATCTTTATCAAATGTAGTTTTATTCACATCTCTGTTAAAAGCACTAGTGTGTTGACTTTTACTGATGCTATTACTTGTGAGCTTGTTGAGTGGTAAAACTTCAACATTTGTGTCTATTTGATGCCCTGATATTAAAGACGATTTATTGCGACTAAAACAAGATTTATCTGACTCAGAATTCTGTGTGCTTAAAGCGTTAGTGTTGTTTTTAAACATATCTTGATTATCTTTCATGTTTAGGTGATATTTTGATATTAGGTCACTTTGGTCTCGATTTAGATCTTGGTTATCTGAACCATAAGGTCTTGTATTCATACTAATTTCATTGTTTTCATTTAAGCTTAAGCTCGTGTTTGGTTCTCCAATAAAATCATTTTTGCTTTTTTTATACCTTTCTGTACTAAACCAGTTATGTACTCTAGGCTTATCAGAAATTAGTATTGTATCTTCAATAAGACCACCTAATTCTGAATCTACTTTGTTGCATTTATTAACATAATTAAAATTATCATAAAATGGTGCACAATAGAAGTCTACAGTAGTATCATTAGATATTTCAGGAAACAATGATGCATCTCCTGTAAGATCCTCTAAATCTGATTTTTTATGGTTGCAATCAACTGGATAATTATCTGTTGATGTATCTACAGGTGGATCAATATAAACAGAAGTTTCGTTATTATCACAAGAACTATTTAAAATAATGGTTTTGTTTTCATCTCTAAACTGTGAAAAGCATGTATCCAAAGTTTGATGACTTTCATTGTTGCTTATACTAGTTTGTTGCTTTGGTATTGAATCTTGGTCACCAACGTTCTTGTTTAGTTGATATTTCCAGACTATACTGTTTATATCTAAATCAAAACTTAGGTCGACTGATTCAGAAAGCTGGCTACCATTTTCACCTTCATGTTGTTTGTTGTTCTCACAAAAGCTCTGGTTTTCTCCTTTATATAATCTACTTTTGTTTGCACCTCTTTGGTAAGTGAACCAACTATTTACTCTATACTCATCACAGCCAAGATCTTTGCTGATTCTTAGCTTGTCTTTAGAACTTGGATATTTGCATTTTTGATACTCCCGTTTCAAATATTCTTGCTGGTTATATGTAAATTTTTTTCTTCTTCGTCTTACACCATACTTTTTTTCAATTGGGACAAAACTAAGGTTTTGTAAACCTTTATTCGCTATATCACGTCTATTGGCAAACCACTTGTCTATTATCATGACGCTTATTTCTAGATCATTGCTCAGTTTTTCTATTTCTTCCCTACTAGGGTTCTGATTTGCATTAAAAACCATTTCAAGTGAATTTGTCTGATTTCGATTCATTATTTTGTAGTCATCAACAGTTTTGTCATGTAACCTATGCCTTTTGTTATAAAACCATTTTTTTAAAGATTTTTCGGTCCGTTTTAACCGAAGACTCAACTTTTTGATATCATCATCTGTAGGTGATTGAGAAAAATATTTGAAAAATTTTTTCAAGATGTCCGATTGCCAAGGTTCTAATGTTTTATAATAATTAAACTTTACTGTTTCTTCTTGCACAAAAGGTAGGTCTTCTGTTAATACTGGATTATTTAAAGTGCTCGAAAAAGCTTGGATTTGTTGAGCATTTGGCAAGTTAAAAGCTTCGTTAGAACCTCCTTGAGGTACGGGTATCAAAGAAGAGGGCGAACGACTTATTTCTGGTGCAAACTTGCCCTCACTTTTGGTAATGTATGGTCCAGCTGAAAACATAAATGTTCAACTGTTTTGCCATAATGTGTAATACTTTAAAGATTAAACTACTAAAAACTACCATATGTTTTACTGAACATGATAATAAATTAGTTTCAATAAAAATTACATAACCACTTTTATTTTTTGCCATAATGTGTAATACTTTAAACCAGTGGTCGGCACGCTACCTCGAATCCGTGAACCGTAAATCAAAACATTAAATTTCTGTGCACCCCAATTTGCATTCTTTAGCGCCGCTAGTGTTTTAGAATATGTAAACACTTTAAATCGTTTTTTTTTACTAATAATTCGGTTACGCCCAGTTATTTTTTACATGCTAACTTTAAACTAACCAGTTTACCCTATCAATTTTTATAAACTTTATCGATGATCTAATTTTTTTTTATTGAATGGTAAATGTAAATATTTAGTTAAGTTAACTTAATTATTTCATATTAAGCTGATAAATGTAGTGACTTTTAATGTAGCAAAACGCTTTTAAGCAATAAGAGATAATAAAGTTAAATATTATAGAATACTAATGGGTTTATTTTTTATTTAAGAATCTATGAGATTTGCTCACTTCAGTTTTTCTTTGGATGGCTAAGGGGTGGAAGAAATTTTACATAATGTAACAGAGTTGAACTAGGAGAGTACAAAATGGTCGTTTTATTAACAACAAAATGGTCAATAACATATCAAGATTGAACATGTCTTAAATGTAGAAAGATTAAAAAAAAAAATAAATTATTTTAAAATTCATATACCCCAAAAATAGTTTCATGCACCCCAAAAGTCTCGTGCACCTTAAAGAAAAATTCATGTACACTAGTGTGCACCAGTGTACACCGTGCCGACCACTGCTTTAAACTATTAAAAACTACCATATGTTTTACTAGACATGATAATAAATTAGTTTCAATAAAAATTTCATAACCACTTTTAGAACAGTGTACAATTATCTATTAAAAATTCAAAAAGTAATTAAAGTACTCAATGCATTGAATGTTTTGTGTTTACAGGGTTGCCACTCATTTTTTCAAATTTTTTCCAGATTTTCCAAATTTCTTCCAGGTTGTTAAAAGTACTCATTTTTAAGTTTATTTTTAGTTTTAAGTTAATTTCTAAAAAGAAACTGTGTTAAATGGAACAAAAGCATTGAAAAGATACTGTAAAGTTACTTTAAATGTGTTTTTGAATAAAAAAAAATTTGATGATAACAGAAAATTTTAAATATATGATAGATTTTTGTGTCAAACCAAAATTTTACAGCTGAAAATGTTAAAGTTGTTAAAAATTCCAGCTTTTTCCAGGTTTTTGATCAAATTTCCAGGTTTTACCAGGTTTTTTTCAAATTTCATAAGTTCCAAGTTTTTCCGGGTTACTTTAGCCTAAATTGTCAAATTACAGGTTTTTCCAGGTTTCCAGGTAAAGTGGCAACCCTGTGTTTACTTTAAACAAACTTAAGGTTTTAACTTCAAAAACTAAAAAAATTTACAATTAAAAATAATGAAACACACATTTATACTCATAAAAAACTTAGTAGAGAAAATAATTAATATGAAAAGATTCACCTGAAAAGTTCCCACTTGGATTAGTGATATCCCTTATATCTTTGTTTCCAGTTTCTTCTACTGCAGCTAATAAAGTATGTGGCTATGAGTTAAATTTCATAAAAATAATATTAATTCTTTAAGAAATTTTATTAAAAAGACTTAAAATGTTTTTTAAGTTATTTTTTTATATTACAATCTTTAAAAATCTTTTTCTTTCTACAGAATAAATTTTAAGTCAAAGTATATATATATTTATAATGTGTCTTGTGATTATAATTAAAAACTGAAAAACAATTTTAAACGTAGTAAGAATATAAACTTACATAAAACGTACAAATTTTATTAATTAAAAAAAATACCATTCGTTTGTTTTATAAAATTCTCAATAATATTCTCTTCTCCAGTATGTTTTGTATTTTTGTTTCGGAGAAATTTTAGCTTCTCAAAATTTGTTGCTAATTCATCTATGAATTGTGAATATTTAAAAAGTTTTCTTTCCAGAAAATCAATCTTTTCGTCAACACTTGACAATTTAGAGTTACATTGCATAACAAATGTTTATTTAAAAAAGATATTTTTTGAATCTAAACAACGAACTTAGTATAATTATATTGCTTAGCATTAGTCTGAAATAAGTTTTAGAGAATTTATTTCTTTCTAAAATTACAATTTTAGTTTCTTGTTTTAGAAATATTTAAATTAAATTTTAAAATTTTGAAAACTCTTCTACTTTTTAATGTCTACAAAATTTAGGCAAAAACTTTTGTGTTTGTAGAAATATCAAGTATTAATTTTTAATGGTTAATACCAAAAAATTTATAATGAAAACATATAATACTGTTTAAGTACATTAAAAACCATATTTAGATTTTACAATGATACAGTGAGTTGCAAAACGATGTGTAACTAAATAATTTTAGATAAAGCAAAGTAATAAACTGATATAAATATTATTTATAAATTCAACAAAATGAAAATAAAATAAATATAATTACTTAAAGATTATATGAAATTATCTTGAAAAACATTTGTTTAAATGGTAAATCAGAAAAAAAATCTTTCATTTTAGAACAAATAAGATGTTTAGTAAATACATAGTTAAAAAAAACTTTTGAATTTAAAACAAAGTTCTACATGCTTTTAGTGTCAGTTACATTTTCGAGCTACTTATAATTTACTTTATAACACTCTGAACTCAAGATTTGTCAAATTAATTCATGTTTATGTACTTCATATAATCATGTTCTTGCTGGCAGTTTGAACTACTTTGATTATAAAAATTTTTTATAAATAATGCATCATTATCAGCAAGACCATCTAATTCCGAATTTTCTTTAATGTAGTCATCAACATGATTATATATCAGGTTAGATGGTTCAGATAACGTTTGTATACTTGTATCATTGAAAATTTCAGGGAATAAAGACGCATCTCCGATAAGTTCAACCAAATCTGAACCTTCGCTTTTGTATTCATAGGGTAGATCATGTTGCAAGTCTCGTGATGTAGATTTAGTTGCTTCAGTTTGGGGATTGTATAAAATGTCTGTGTTACTCTTTATGCGCTGATCTTGACAGTCAATTTGCGGCAGAACAACATTTTTATCAACATTTTTATTCACATGGCTGTCTCTGCTAAAAGAACTAGTATGTTGACTTTTACTGATGCTATTACTTGTGAGCTTGTTGAGTGGTAAAACTTCAACGTTTGTGTCTATTTGATTTCCTGATACCAAAGACGTTTTATTGCGACTTAAACAAGAATTGTCTGACTCAGAATTCCGTGTGCTTGTAGTTTCTGAATCTAAGTTTTCGTTCAATTTTAAGCCTGCGTCTTGGTTTTTGTTTAAATTATCTTTGCGTTTTAAGAACCTTTGTCTGTAAAACCAATTGTTTACTTTGATGACATTACACCCAAGATCTTTGCTGATTCTCAGTTTATCTTCATAACTCGGATACTTGCATTTTTTAAATTCCATTTTCAAAACTGCTATATCATAAGACGTAAAATTTCTTCCACCTTGTCTTACAATTTTTGTATTTGCTAACAAAGGTGTACTAATTCTATTCTTCAAGTCATTTTTTGATACTAAACGTTTTCTCTTAAACCAGTTGTTTACTTTTATAACATTTACTCCTAAATCCATGCTTAGTTTTTGTATTTCTTTTCTATTTGGCGTATGGTTTGTATTAAAAAACCTTTCAAGTGTTCTTCCTTGATTTTTGTTCATTCTTTTGTAATCAATTTTGCTTTTATCATGTAACCTGTTCCTTTTGTTATGAAGCCAGTTTTTTACATTTTCTTCTGTCAGTTTTGTTTCAAAGCTCATTAGTTTGATTTCCTTATCTGTAGGTAATTGAAAAGTTTTGTAAAAGAAATCATTGAGGATTTTAGATTGACATGGTCTCAATTTGGGACAGTCTTTGTACATTACTGTTTCGTTTTGCATTAAAGATGAGTTAGTTGTTAAATTTTTCAAAGTACTTGTAGAAATTTGACTTGGCTGATCAATTAGGAGTTCTTTATTACTCGCATTTAAGTCCGTTTTATTTTGAACAAAATTATTAGCTTCGTTTGTTTTTTCATTTAGTTTTAAGCTCATGTTATTTCTGCTTAACTGCCTTCGATTTCTAAACCATTCATGTACTTTCAGCCAATCACACTTAAGCTTTTTGCCAATTTTTTTCTTTTGATCCAGTCGTGGATAACTGCATTTTACATACTCACTTTCCAAAACCAGGTTCTCGTCTGAAGTAAAACTTCTATTCCTTTGTCTTACACCATCAATTTTTCCTAGCGAAATCTGATTACTATTTTCAGCATATTGTTTTGGTTTATGACCATTTTTGTTATCGAGTTTTAACGTATTTGATCTTTGATCATCGCTCAATTTTTTGTTTATATTTTTCTTTTTCTTATTTAGTTCATACCTGTTTCTGCGAAACCAGTTTTTAATAGTAGTTTCCGGTCGATTTATTTGACAACTCAATTCTTTTATGTCATCTTTCGTAGGTCGTTGAGAGTTGTTGTTGAAAAAATCTTTCAAAACTTTACGTTTCCAACAAATTATATGAGACCGGTCACTTTGTTGCAGAGTTGGAGGTTCTTTTATTGAATCAGATTTGTTTAAAGTACTTGAGGAAGCTTGACTAAATTGAGCAGTTGTAACCTTAAACGGCTTGTTACAACCATTAGAAATAATTGGTACAAAATTGGAAGACCAAACAGCATTTTTGGATACAATTTTGTTGGCATTATTGATAGAGGCGTTGGATGATGCTAAAAAGTAAAAATTTATTTGCTATAAAAATTGGAAAATAGGAAAAATATATTTACTTTTACTGTTTTTAATGTTTTAAAGCTTTTGTTTACTTATAAATAAGATTTTAACACAGCAAAATTAATTAAAGTTTAGCGGAGCAACTAAATCATGCATAAAAAAGTTTTTATTCCATAGTAAAAGCTTTAAGACTTCAGAAGTATGAAAATGAAATTAAATAAAATTAAGATGATGTCAGTTCTGAAAAACATTTACAATTAAAATTTAACATGGGATGTTTTTGTAAAGACTTTTTAGTGATTAAGTTATTTATTAAAAAATGCTTTTCTAAAAAAATTCCTAAGACTTAAAAAGAATAACATATAGATTTAATTTTGTACTGTTATATTAAAATAAGTGTTTTTTATTTAGTTAAAAGAAATCAAATATAAGTTTGTGCAAAGGATATTTTTTCTTATAAAACGCCAGAAAAAATTACTAAGGTATAAATTTGTTTGCTTAAGGAAATTTAGTCAGCGAAGTTTAAAAAATAAATCTTAACAGGTACAGCACAAAAAAAGATTTTAAATTACTTTTATTTTACTGTTTTAGTTTACTATTTCTAAAAGGCAATTACAGTAACCTCTCGCTTATTTACGAACATTGTATTTATAAATGTGAAAACAAAAGATAAAACTATACATATATTAAAAAAATGATTCAAATTTATATAAAATTGTCGTAGTATTCATGCGATAAATTTATTTAAAAGCGAATGTTGTAAAATAATTTTCTTTTTTTCATAACGTGCTTTTTAGTATTAAAAAACAAACAGTATTTTATTAAAAACAAACATATTTTTATTTTTAGGAGTAAAACTTCGTTTAAATTAGTATAAAATCAGCGCTTTTTCTATGCCTGAGTTCTAAAAACCATCTGTCGCAGAACGCTTTTATATAACTGTTAACTTGGCTGTGGGAATTATCGTCCAAGTCGTGGAGAATCAATCACTCAAGATGTCAAAGCATTTGTTGCTATCGACGCATAAGTAAATAAGAGTTCGGAATTCACTACATTGTTGGGCGATAGTTAGTATAAATTCGAGAAAACTGTTAGTTTATTATTTCCTTTTCACTCACGTGTTGCAGTTATTGTGTGCACTTATTTCTTTTCTTAATTTGTAAATAATTTCACAACTAAAAAAGACATATGGTTTAGCTTAAGCCTTATTTTAAATAAAAATAATTAATGCCAGAAGTCCCCAGTGAGTTAAAGAAATTGTCATTACAAAAATAACGACTAGAGCAACTAAGAAGAAAAATGGAAACTAGGACAGATACGGCAGGTAACAAAATAATAATACTAGTAGAAAAATTTTACCAGCATTAACAATAAGTAGATTTTATCTTTATTTGTATAAGACTTATTTGATACTTAAAATTTATATTCTCTTCTAATTAGCAAATTCAATTCATTGTTAAGCATTTGTTTACAATTAAGAAATGGTGAGGTGTCTATATTAAAACTTGTTTCTATAGCCTTTTACAAAAAATATGCATTTGGTGTTGTAATGAATTTCTTCTTTTTAACAAAAGTATATAAAATAAAATAAAAAAATTAATAAAAATTGTTTATGTTACTATAACTTTTTTTTTTGACCTTTGCCCACCAAAGATTTGTGTTAAGTGTAAGCTCTATATTTGTTAAGTTTTACTGCCACTTTTTGTTAGGAAGCTTCATTAAATTTCTTTTTTAGATGTTTATTCATATATAGGGCAAGAGTACTGTATTATTTTTTTATTTTTAAAACTCTCATCATTTCATTATACTTTCATTATTTAACACAGTCATATTTCTTTCAGAGTTTTAGTTTAATATTTTATTGTTAACAAAATTTTTGATATACTGAGGTATGATTAAATGTATATTAATTAGTCAAGGAACATAAGCTTACTAAGTCTTATGGTATAGAGAAGTGAGTTAGCATTTAAAAACATATTAAATTTAATTTTTTTTAAATATACAATTAACCTAATTTGTAACATATCAATAAAAGTTAAAATTTTTATTAATGATTTTTTTTTAGAATTCTAAAATGCGTAACTAAACGAGAGTGTTTAACGTCACGAGCGCGTAAAGATGCGAGAGGTTACTGTAGTTATCTATTCAAGTTCAGTGGTGCACGAATATTCAAATTAGTAGCTGTTGTTAACTATATCTTTAATAAGGTTAAAAAAATGTTTTTTTTTATATTTTAACAACTAGACATACACAAAAAAAAAATTCCAAACAGAAATTACTTGTTTAGATGGGGAACGAGTCAAACTCGCACAAAGACATTTTTGCACGAAGGGAAATTTTTGAACGAGGACAATTTTGCATGAAGGGTTATTTTTGCAGGACACTTAAACAAATGAAAAAAACATTTTTTTAAATACAGGGTTGCCACTCGTTTTTTCAATTTTCTTTTCCAGGATTTCCAAATTTTTTCCAGGTTACATATTTTTGGGACTATTTTTAGTTTTAAGTTAATTTCTTTTTAAGAAACTGTGTTAAATAGTATAAAAATATTGAATAGATACTTTAAAGTTAATTTAAATGTGTTTTTTAATAAAAAAATTTTTGATGATGACAAAAAATCTTAACTATATGATGGATTTTTTGTGTCAAATCAAAATTTTACAACTGAAAATGTTATAGTTATTAAAAATTGCATGTTTTTTGAGGATTTTTAATCAAAATTTCAGTTTTTCCAGGTTACTTTAGCCTAAATTGACAAACTCCAGGTTTTCAGGTAAAGTGGCAACCCTGTAAAGATAATCATTAAATAATAAAGTTACCGACCAAGGGTAAGGGGTAACAGTAAAAGTAAAAAAAAAAACATTAATTAAGTAAATTAATAAAAAAGCAAATAAAAAAACTACTGACCGAGTGTGAAGGTTAGGTATAACAGTGATCGAAGGAAAAAAACTTATAGAAACTATTAAAATAAAATTTAAGTCAATAGTATATAATATGATTACAGAAAAAAGGAGAAAAAAATATTAATGGCTGAGGATAAGGGTCAGGTGTACCAATGATAGTAAAAAAAGTATTTTTTTTTTTTAAATAAAAACAACTAAATAAATTTCAACCAAATTTTCAACAAAAGAGTCATTGTGCAAAAATAACCACACGTGCAAAAGTGTCTTCGTGCATATTTGACCTTAAGTGCCAAAGTGTACCTTATGTGCATTTTATTAATTATACCCGCTTAGATGTGACCTTTAGTTAATTTTGTAATGAGTTTTTGATACAAAAATTTGAATTTTCATAGGCTGAAAAATCATCTTAATGCTTTCTCTATAGCTTACTGTAAAAAAGTTTTGATAAACAAGTGATGAATAGATTATGGGTAGATGTCGTATATGCACTAAGGGGCACTTGTTCACGGAGGAAAATGCTTGCAACTTTTGCACGAAGGGTCACTTTTCTTTTATAATATTTTTACTTGTTTATTTTTATTATTTATTTATTTAACTATTACTGCCACTATTACCACTAACTCTTACCTTCAGTTCGTATTTAAAAAATCTTCTTCTTTGTTTTTTTATTAATAATTTTTTTATTTTGTTTTTTTTTTGTCAGTTTTTTATTTTTTCTATCACTGTTACCCCTAACCATCGGTTAGATATTTTTTTTTTATTAATTAATAATATTTTATTCCTTTATTTTTTATTAGTTAAGGTTTATGTTCATATTTTTATTATTTCTGTTACCCCTAACATTTACCCTCGGTGGGTGATTCTTTTTTAGGTTTGTTTTATTTATTTTTTATTTATTTTTTTTTCATATTTATTATTGTTCATAACTTCATGCAAAAATGAATCATCGTGCAAATATTTCTTCGTGCAAAAGTTCTTTGAGTTTGTTTTCCTTTATGTTTATTTAAGCTGTTCCAACAAATGATAGCTTGTTAAAATAGTATCAAGTTGTAAAAAAAAACTTTTTTTACTTTTAGCCTTAATTTATTCAAAATATAATAAAAACAAATTAAATGAAAACACGAAATAAAATAAATAACAAATTTTCAAATGCTTACAATTTACTTGAATTACTTTTATTTGTGCAATCTTTGTTTCCAGTCACAATAAAATTTGTTAACTTTTCAATAAATGTCATATAACACAGACTAGTTTAGAGTTTAAAAATGTCATAAAACTATAGCCAAGCATGAAAGTTGTGCATAAAATGCTATCAAATAGTTCAAGAATACTTATTTTTAAACATTGTTAATTAAAGTAACATCTTTTTACAAAAACAAATTAATAGAAAAAAATAAAAATACGATATATAAGATAAATATTTACTTACTTTTCACTTTCAGACTATTGTTGTCTTTCCTTCCAGTCTTTTCTACTGCAGCTATATAGAAATAAAAAAAATATCAGTATTTTCTGAATATATTTATTGAACATCAACAACTTCTTTAATTATATGTTTAGTTGATTATTTTAGGTATTCTTAACTTACTTCAAAGGAAAAAAAAAACGGCCTAATACAAAATAAATTCGAAATGAGAAAAAATTATAAAACAAAAAGTTTTTCACCTTTGGCTTGCTTAACTTGACATTCAAGAATATTCTGTGTTTTTGTCTGTTTTGACTTTTTGGCTAGTAACAAGTTTAAAATATCAAGATTTTTTGCCAAATCATCTACTAATTGACAATGTTCAAAAAGATTTCGTTCCAAAACATCAATTTTCTCATCAACTATTGAAAGTTTTGAGTCGCAATGCATTTCCAAGGCTAAGTTCTAATTATTTTTATATTTTAATCTGAACAAAATTTACAGTTTAAGTCTACTACTCATTATCATAATACTATAACTGTTGTAATATACTAGATAAAAACATATTACGTTTCATTGTAGTTTTAATCTGTATATTTAAACTGATGCTAATATTAATTTACAGTTTTAATTCTAATTTTAGTTTAAAAAAAAAAGTTAAAGAAAACATTATGGTCAGTTATAGTAGAAGTTATAATAGAAATAAATTATGAAAAATTTATCAGTAAAATCAATAAATATAATGAAAATACCAGAAAAAGTCGTGTGAGAACTTGTTTTAATATAACAAAATTTTTATTTCCATACAAATTTAATATAATTAAACTTAACGAACTTTAATAAAGTTAAAAATTAAGTTTTACTAATCTATTTCTTTTGGTATTATGATGTGAATTAAGAATGATATTAATTAACTAGTCATGATGAAAAAGAAACTAATGTATGAAATAAATTGTAAAACAAGTACTTAGATATTTTGCAATAAATTATAAGCAAATACAATCATATTTATATAAAAATTGCTTAATCAAGTGCTTATAAAGTACACTAAAGTTTATTGTTACAAATTTTTATTAAGATTAGAAATTTTACTACAAGTAGAACTCTCTTTTGAATTAAATAATTTGAACTTTTAGCACACGTCCAAAAATAACTTATAAACTTTAAGTTACAACAATACTTCAAGTTTTATCATCGTAAACTCAAAAACTGTCTCTGTTTTAAAAGGCCTATTTTTTCATATGTATATATGTATCTGAGAAAGAATACTTCTTAATGATTTTTCTAAAACTTAAGCTTAGTCTATATATTATTACTTTTTTAATGTACCAAAAACTTTAACATGCAATAGTTTCTTAGATTTCAAAAAATATATTTTTCACAATATTTATATTATTTTAAATTTTTGTCACCCCTGTTCTATCACCTTTAATACCACAGGATTGTTACTGGTTTTTGGGTTCACATTTTTCAAAATATCTGAAGGTACATGTTTTTTGGGTCTATTTTTAGTTTTAAACTAAGTTTAAAAACTGTGTAAATAGCAACAGTAAAAAGATATTTTAAAAGTGTTTTAAATAAAATACTTTGATGTTGACAAACTTACTTTATTAAGATAATAAAAAATTATGTGCCAAATCGAAGTTTTACTAAATAGCATGTAAAAATGTTTAAAATTCCAAGTTTTATGGCAACTCTGAGTAAAAAAATTATTAAAGATTAGGTGTGTTGAACTATTTAATAAACCAGTAATACCAGTTTTGATTATCTTCCTTTAAATTAATTAAGAAGCTAATTCTACTCATATTTTCTGTTATTATTCCAAATCTTAAAGCAGTTTTTAAAAGTTAAATTTTTAATAGCTTTTTACTTTTTTATTGATTACTTTTAGTAAAAAAACTTGAACTTTTAAGTAAGTTATTGTAACATTATTTTTTCATTTATATATTTTTTCTATCAAACAAATGTTTTTTTAGATAAATAATGTAATAAAAAATTTCTATTAAAAAGTAACTAGTTCAATATAGTTCTACTTTGAATCTTAACTTTAAAACAATATGTGCTATTCATTATTTATTTTTTTAATTTCTTCAAACTTTTAGTTCAATGAGAGTTTTTTCTATCTAACTATGAAATACTTAATTATAAGATTAATACACATTTTTAAAAGTTAGATTTGATAAATATTTACATAAATCCTAAAGTTGAAATACTTAATCATAATTTTTTTAATGTTATTTTTGATTTTTAAATTAACACTTTGTGCTTTAAATTTTAATTAGTTAGTCAAATCTATTAAGTATATAAGACTTAAATTAAAAATTATTCAATCCATGTTATACCACTTTAATCTTTTAAAAGAAACATAAAAATGCTGAAACTATTCAAAACTTTTTAAATACTTGAAAAAAAACTGTCAGCTAAGCCAGCTACTGTAACTATGCTTACTTAATTGTAATTAGAGTACAAAGTTTTACTTACATCAGATTTTAGGGGAATACCAAAATATAAACTTTGTTACTGGTGAGAAATTTTATTCTATAGTAACAAATATTTAAAACAGTAAAATTGAAAGAAGTATCATTGTAAACATCCAGCTCTAATAAAATGGCATACTTTTACTATTGCAGTATATAATAGTTTATCAATATTAGATATATTAAGTTTTACAATTTGTATTTAAATCTTTATAATAACTTGAACAATGAACACTATAAAAGTATGGAACTTACATAGAAAGAAAAATGTGATAACTCATAGCTATGGTCAATAAATTGGTGGGGAGAAAGACCATTTGGTCATCAAGCCTCACACCATTGCTGGTAATCAATACTTTGAGCTAACTTTAAAAAAGTAATGAATGTTTTTAAAAATATTTATATATGCATTTTAAGAAACAAACTAACTAAGTAATAAATTAAAGTTTAGAAAATTGGTAGACACCCTTTTTTTACTCATTATTGCCAATATTTTTTTTTATGGTAAAAAAACATCAGTCTCAAACCTCTTGCAACAATAAACGTTTTCTGGGAAAAAGTGATATTGACCATAGAAAAAATGTTATGTGTTTGAAATCTTTTTAATTTTATAAACAAATACAGATGGTTGCAAAAAAGCTTGGAAACCTGGAATTTGACAATTTAGGCTAAAAAACCTGGAAAAACCTAGAATTTGTGAAAAAATAAACTGGAAAAACCTGGAATTTTAAACAATCTTAAGATGTTTAGTAGAAAAATTTTGATTTGACACAAAAATTTACCAAATAGATAATTTTTTTTTATGAAAAATAAATTTAAAGTAGCTTTACAGTTTCTTTTCAATATTTTTATGCTATTTAACACATATTTTTACCTTAAACTAAACTTTTAACTAAAAATAGAACAACAAATGTGTACTTTTAAAAGCCTGGAGGAAAATTTTAAACTTTAAAATAAATTTGCCAAAAACATTTGGCAAACCTGAATACATCTTATTGCTACTTTTATAAGTCTGTCAAGGGCATTAGGTGGGTGGGGTGTGAAACACTTTTTTTCACAATTTGATTTTACAATTTGATCTTATTTTAAAAAGTTTTTACTAAGCTACAAGATGCTTTTTACAGATTTAAAAATCAAAATTGGGTAATTTCCTAGGATATCAAAATAGGGTAAAGTGAAAACATTTTACACTTTTAATTTTACACTATGATAAGACGAGTATAGAAATGAAAAGCTCTAAATCTTAACAAAATTTTTGATTGATAAAAACAAAGCTACTGATCGAGATTCGAGGGTAAGGGTTAGGGGTATGAGTGATAGTAAAATTAAAACTAATAAAAATTATTTAAAAATTAAAACTAAATGATAGACTTATAAACAAAAAAAAAAGCTACAGATCAAGAATAAGAGTTAGAGGTAGCAGTGATAATGAAAAAAATAATAATATAGATTATTATTAAAAAGAATACTAAAAAAATTAAAATAAAAACACAAAAAAAAGCTACCAATCAAGTGTAAGGGTTAGGGTTAACCATGATGATAGAAAAAAAAATAACTATGTTATAAATTATTTATAAAAGTTTTCTGTTCAAATTTGAGTAATTGTGTACCTTATATTTCAACTCTATAATTATCGTATCAAAGTATAAAATTGAAAGTGTAAAATATTTTCACTTTGATATTAGTGCGAAATCATCCTAGGAAATTACCCAAAATAGTTTTTGAAATATAGCCAATCAAAGGCAACAATAAGTTCCTTATGGGAGGCACAAACTAAAACGGCAAATAACTAAAAATCTATCTTCTCCTACGTTTTTAACGATAACTACTTGAAATTTTCAAGAAATGTTCCTTGCAATATTTAGAAAATTATGTAGAAACAAAGTTTGAAAAAATTAAAAAAAATAAAAATTTTATTAAAAAAACACAAAAAAAAAAACTGAATTTTACAAAACAAAAATATGGACCTTAGTTTTTTCATTGTTAGATATCTTAAATATTTTAAAACTGACTAAAAGTATATATTTTTTCAGCCCTCTTTTATTACAATTTACAGATTTTATTTTCAGATAGAAGTTTTTACTTTGCATTTCACCGTTCTTATTAAGAGCTCTAAATTTTTTTAATCATCAAAAAATTTTAAAATTCGAGTTAAAAATATATGTATTTAAGATACAGTTTACTATCAATCTTATTATTAAAATTAAAATACATTATTTTGTTATGATGAGTATTATAACACAAATTAAAAAATGGTTGACAAAATAAAAACAAAAATAGTTCCAGATGTAAAGCAAAACTGTTTTTTTTCAAATTAATGACTAAAGTAAAGTTATCACTTTTAACATATGTTCAAAAACTTAACTAAAATATTTTTTTTGATCAAAGCAATTACATTTTTTACTATTTAGTTTTGTGTATAAGTTATCAATAATACAAAAGCCAATTCAATGATGTCTAGTAAATGTAATATAAAAATATGATTTTTGTTTGTTGTATACACAGTCAGTTGTTAAACTAAAAAAAGAAGCATTTTAAAGGCTACTGGAAAATATATTATCTGGAATTAATAGTTATAATAACTAATGCTCGCTAAAATAGTACATGAAAAAAAAATCTAATGTGTTATTTTTAACACTAAGGTAAAAACTTGTGGTGTACATTCTTTTAAATATTAAAAGACAATTGAAATAGTGTATCTTTCCTAATTACTTGTTTGTTTTAATAAAACTGTAAGATATATTTTTTTCAGAAATTAATAAATTGGTTATGTTAAAATCGGTTCAAAAATCATTATGGAAAGTATTTGACACAAAATCTACTTTGCGTGCCATTTCAACTACTAATAAGGTATATTTATTATAGTTTCTCTAAAAGTATTTAAATCATATTAAAGAAAAAACAAAAAAGGTTTTAAGCTACATTTAATGCAAAGTATAATTATTTTGAAAATCTTCAACCTAGTTGGCTACAACATTACACGTTACGTTTTGAGATTTTTATTAAATAGTTTCCAACTTTTTATTTGTTTAAATTATTTTGATGAATTTAGTTAAACTTCTAATTAAAGAAGCTTCTATGACTTTATTGAGATTGATAAAAAAGTATTATTTCTTCAAGTACAATGCAAGGTTGCCACTCTTTGAGTCAAAAATCTTAAAATAAGTTGTTTAACATTAATGATAAGTTGTTTAATTAAATTGATTATAAAATTTTAAAGTATTGAATCTAAATCAACTATATCTCATTCAAAATTCACTAAAAACTGGCCAGAGATTTTCAGATATCTGAAAACTATTCTGAGTGTGTTGCAACCTTGACTATGTTTGCAAATTTAAATTCTGAAAATAAGCTAACTTCTTTTTTTGTAATGAATTTCCTCAAAGCCAAAAAATACCAGTTTAGCTTAAAAAGATGTTTCAAGTATGAGCTTGTTAATTAGTACAAGTTAATTAACTCTAACAAATACAAAGTGGTTTTATTTTATTTAAGGTAACCACCAAAGATGACATCCTTGACAAAGCAAAAGTTTACCACATTGAAAGAAGCAAGCAAATATCACAAATGAAGCAGCAAGGTGTGAATCCCTACTCCAACAAATTCTCATGCTCACACTCAATACAAGACTACATTTGCAAATATGATAACATGACAAAAAGCGGGGACAAACTTTTTGAAGAAAAGTGCAAGTTGGCAGGCAGAGTCATGTCGGTGAGAAAGGCTGGCAAGAAGCTAATTTTTTACACCATCAAGTCAAACAATCACAAGTTGCAGGTGATGGCAAACTGCAGTTGGTACAAATCTGAAGACGACTTCCACACAGATGTTGACAAAATAAAGCGTGGTGATCACATTGGAGTCAGCGGTTTTGCTGCAAAGTCAAAAATGGGTGAGTTGAGCATAATACCCCATCAACTTGAACTGCTGGCTCCTTGCACCAGGGTCATACCTGAACAGCTGGAGAACAAGGAACTGAGAGACAGGCAGAGGTACTTGGACACCATTGTCAACAAGTCCTCTTATGAGAAAATGCTGGTGCCAACCAAACTCAATTCAATAATCCGTGATTTTTTCAACAAGGAAAACTTCAGTGAAGTCTCCACTCCTATTCTGTCAACTGTGGCAAGCGGAGCAGCAGCAAAACCTTTCCAAACTTTCCACAACGACCTCAAGATGAACCTGTACAACAGAGTCTCACCTGAACTGAGGTTGAAAGAAATGTTAGTAGGTGGATTTGATAGGGTTTTTGAGATTGGCAAGGTTTTCAGGAATGAGAGCGCGGACAAATCACACAATCCAGAGTTCACAATTTGCGAGGCTTACAAAGCTTATTCTGATTACCATGATTTGATGCACATGACAGAAGAACTCTTTGCTAGAATTTTCAAAGAAATCCGCCCAGAGTATAACCTTGAAACTCCTTTTGAAAGAGTTGACATGATGCCTGAACTGGAGAAACAAATGGGCGTCAAACTACCAGATCCAAAAGAACTTCATACAGAAGAATCCAGAACAAGACTTTTAGAAATCTGCCAGATCCATTCCGTGAGCTGCCCTGAACCTCAGACCACATCAAGGATGCTAGACAAACTCTGTGACCACTTTATTGTCAAAAACTTAACAAAACCCACTTTCATCACAAACCACCCCCATGTGATGAGCCCACTGGCAAAAGAATGCAAGGACAGGCCAGGGGTCTCTGAGAGATTTGAATTGTATATAGAGGGTATGGAAATGGTGAACTGCTACACTGAGCAGAACGATCCTGTTGTTCAGAGGGATATGTTCATGAGACAGGTGGAAATGAAGGAGTTGGGGGATGAGGAAGCAGTGAAGCATGATGAGGATTTCTGTGTTGCTCTTGAGTACGGACTGCCTCCTTGCGCTGGATGGGGGTTGGGAGTTGACAGGTTGCTGATGCTGCTGACTGGTTCCAATAGTATTAGGGACGTGCTTTACAAGCCACTTATGAAGGAAGACCAAAAGTCATGAACTGAATGCTCTTGATTAAATGTTTTCAAATGAGAATTTTGATGTTTTTGAATCAGT
>NW_028139325.1:0-59530 GCF_965202585.1 Thalia democratica | reverse complement strand
GTTTAAATCAATATTTTTTAAAATTTTAAATACTTCACTGTATGGCAATCAACTGATTATTTATTTAATATATAGGATCATGCAGCACAGATAGCAGTCAGTCTAAAGCGGATGACAAATTAATACCAGAAATAAGTTATTTGCCTTCTTCCTTGATATGTGTAGATCAGACAACTTCTAACAAACTTCATAATTTTCCAGGTGTTCAAGTAAGTCAAGCATTGTCAAGTACTTCAAACAAAGGAACAGAAACTGAATACCAACCTCTAGTGCAAGAAGAAACAGTAAAACACAACGAACATATAACATTGAAACCATGGCAAGAAAAAATTTTGAAAGATTTTTTCAAACAAAAATCCAAACCTAGCAAAATAGACATCAAAAGTTTGAGTCTTAAGACAAAACGAACGGAAAAATCTTTAAAAACATGGTTTAATAACAAAAGACAGAGCCTTAAGAGAAAAAGTAACACTTCTAATAAAATAATTAACCAAAACAAGCGAGAAAAGCTTGATATGTTTTTCAATACAAACCATAGGCCAAACAGAGAAGAAATAGAAAAACTTAGCAATGATTTAGAATTAGACGTAAATGACACAAACAAATACTTCAAAAGTAGACGTGCTCAGTCCGCTTCAAAAAAATATTTTAACCAATATCAGCAAGAAGCCCTTGATATGGTTTTAAAAGTTAACAAGAAACTTAACAGAGAAGAAATAGAAAAACTGAGCAGTGATTTAGGTATAGATGTTATAACAATATACAAGTGGTTTTACAATAGACGTTACAATGCGAATAAAGAACTAGATACTAGTTGTAAAGAAAAGAAGAACGATGGAAAACAAAAGCATATACCTTTTTCTTCTGAAGAGATAAAATTTTTGGAGAGGGAGTATGAAAAATGTAAGTATCCAAGTACTGAAGAGAAGTTAAGAATTAGCAAAGAGCTTGGCGTTTATGCGCTCAGAGTACATTTTTGGTTCATGTCTAAAAGAGCAGGAGGAAGAAACTATTCTAAACAAAAAAAGTATAAAAAGTTTTCTTGTGATGATACAGCCATTTTGAAAATGGAGTATGAAAAATGCAAAAACCCAAGTTTAGATGATAGGAAAAGAATTAGCATAGATCTTGGGGTGGATATAGTAAAAATTAATAATTGGTTTAAACATCAAAGATATAAAAAGAGTAAAAATAACTTAGTTGATGATCAAAGCACAAGCTTTAAGAAACCAAGAAATCAGCTAGAATCAGACAATAGCAAAGAACTACGAGAACTCACTATTAAAAACAACAATGGAAGTCATAGAAGTGGGGTATTGTTTAGTAATAAAAATAATTTAAGTTTACCACAGATTGACCATGAGGGTCATCACAATTACATGGAGACAAATAATGATCCTGTTTTCAATAATCCAAGTAAAGAAACTGCATTTACATCAGTAAATACCCAAAGTAATTATATAAACAACGAAATTAATGATGAAGATTCACTTTTAGATGATCTGATGGATATTATTGATAGTGAGTGATTTTTTTTTAATGCTCATCTACTTTATTGTTAATAATAACTTAAACATATGAAGATTTTTTCTTATGTTAGTGTGTTTTAAGTTTTTTGAAACATGTTTAATAACTTATTATTTCAATCGTGTTTATCTTATCCGTATCGTTATGATCAAGCATAAATATAAATTAAATTTCTTAAGATTAAAATGACGATATAAATAAATAAATACAAATTATGAATATGTAAAAGATTATTTGTATTCAAGTAATAACCTTATTTTCACTCATTAACAGCAGAAGAGATGGAGTTAGGTGATAAAGTTTTGCTACCAAGAAAACACAATAGTTTAAACAACAGTGAAAATCATCCAACTAGAGGTTTGTTTAATTACTAAATTTAATTAGTATTACCAGATTTTAGTTTAAAAATAAAACTATTTATTTTAAATTTTGAAAATATACTTGATATTTTTGTTGATATACTATCTGAAGATGCAACTAGATATAGCAAAAAACTAAAGTTTCATAATTCGAACTTTACAAAGAAGATTCATCTAATCTGAGATATAATTACTCCTAAGATTTTTACAAGTTTAAGTTTTTTTTTTAAGAGCATGAATATATAAAAATTTTAAGCTTTACCTTTTTTAACATCTGGTTTCTGTAAATAACGTTTTAATCTAGTTCAGCAAATTGCAGTTTGCGATGTACTTTTTAGTTAAAAGCATACTGTAGTAACAAATGTTTTAGTGAAAAACTACAATTAAGCTCTAAATTTTCAAACTATCCAGTGCTATATTAAAGCACATATAATTATATTTCTGGGTTAAATACTACCTTCATAGAGTGTTGTCTTAATAAAATTTTTGTGTTACCACAAAAAAGTATATTTAAAAGCCAACAAAAATTATGTACACTTAGGAGATTGTTTGAAGTCTTAGTATGTAAACAAAATTAAACCCCAAAAAAAACTCAAACTATAATCTTACGGTTGAAGTTAAGTAGTTAACTTTGTAAATGTAGATGAATTATTTATTTTATAAAAACGTTGGATGCAAGATTATTTAGTTTTATTGATAAGCTTTCATATCTTAGGTTTAAACATTTCTATTTTATTTTTTAATTTAGGATATGTGAAATTAAAAGTGAGCTAAAATCTAAAACTTTATAACAATACTTTACTAGATTATTAGTTTATTAACTAATATCTAAAAATATAAAATTTTCACAGAATAAAAACCTTATTGACGCTTTCCTTTTATCTGCAGATTTTTGAAAGTTTTACAAGTAAAAAAAAAATCAACTAATAATAATCAACTGCTAAGGTGTGTAAAACTATATATTCTTGTAATATTTTTTTTGAATTCTGTTGTAGCTATCAAAATTTTAAACAGGCGTGAGTTTGATCAATACTGTTTTTACTAATTTTTTTTGCAAAGTTAATTAACTTAAAATGAAAATTTTAAATCAAAATTTTTAAAACTCAGATATACATATTTATCATTAGTAATTAAACATTCTTGTATCCCTTGTTGTTACTAAATGTAATTACCAGTTCAAAACTAATTACTAAATTCTTCACTTAAGTTAAACCTTAAAATAGTAAGTAGTTTTGCACTGTATAGTTTTGTTTTTGTTTCTGTTTTATAATTTTAAAGTTTTTTTTCATCTCAATAATTGATAAATCGCTTAAGTAAAACCATTTCCCTAAGACTTTTAAATATATATATTTATTAAAAGTTTTTGTTTTATATGCATTGATAAGCTCAGTAAACTTTTGGTTTTTGAAGAACATTAGAAAAAAAGAACACATATTTTCCCTTTTAAAAGTACATATTTCTAATTATTTACTTCAATAAACAAAAAAAAAAAACAGTTTAAATTTATATTGATCGCTACATATTTTTTTAAAAACTGTACCTATAAAAATGAACATTTTTTAAATAGCAAGACTGTACAAAATATTTATTTTTTGTATTTAAATGACCGCCAGGGAGCGTTATAACATTATCAAATAACCTCATAAAAATCAAAATAACGTATGTTTGTGTTTTTAGTTCAGCCACCAGTTACCAATAAGCAAATCAAATTAAAAAAAAAAATTATTATTAGTGTGATATATTTCAACATTTAAGATTTTTAAATTCAATAGTTATTAGAACATTAGGAATGTAATAACTTGTAGAATGTTTGTGTTATTTGTTGTGTTTATTCTTCTAGTAGATTGACTGTTTGTAACTTCATTAATTACGATTCATTAAAGATTTTTTATTTATTAAGTCAATTATTTTTTTTTTAAATAAAACCAAATACTGATTCTGTTTTTAAAGATCCATTTAAATAAACAGTATCGGCACCACTAATTTCACAAAGCAATCATAAAAATGATGACGATGATGGAAATTCACTTTTGGATGATCTTATGGATGTAATACATTGTAAGTGTTTTACAATCAAGTTATACATAAGCTATATTTTTAATTACAGCTTAGAAATATAAAGATTTTTTTTATGTCAAGCTGTTTCAAGTTCTCTAAAATAATTTCACTATTGTTTTTATTTTGCTCATCGTTTTCGTTTTGATTATGCATAAAGCTTGTATAAAGTAAAAAAAAATTAAAAACGTCTATATTTACAATTGACACTCAACTAATAATGGTTTTACTTCTAATCATTGACAGCTGAAGAAAAGGAACTTGATGATACATTTTTGCAATCAAGACCACACTCTTGCAGGAGCAACAGTGTAAATCATCAAGCTAAAGGTTTGTTCAGTCATTAGAATAAATTAATCATAGCAACGTTTAGTTTAGAGAAATATGTAAAACACAGAATAAATAAAGATAGTACACTTTTAACTTTCGATAATGAATCAAATAAAGCACTATCTGTACCGTAGTTTAGCAAAAGGTTTTAAAATAAGACCCCTTTTATAGAAAATTAAAAACAGCTTTTACGACTTCATAAAGGTTTTTCGAAACATTTACTTTAAAAACACATAAGAACTTTTTTTTTTGCTTTACATCATCACCTCTAAAGTATCTAGTGTAAAACTTATAATTAAGTATGTTAGTGCATCTCAACCCCTTTGGAGATTTTCGCTCCTTATGGCATCTTCACAATTAAAGGTCCACGTAAGATACAGAAGCATTTAGAGAGGTCATATATTTCACTTTAGGGATCCCTGATCTATACCCGATACTTTCAACTAAAACTTAACCGAAAAGACTGAGACACTAATCTTAGAAACCAGTTATTCTAAACTTTTTAATTTATTTAAGTCTTTTTTGTCAAAAACAAGACTATATGTGTAATAAGAAAACTTAAACTAATGATAGTTTCTTGTTTTTATCAAGTAAGTTAGAACCGGGGATAAAAAATTGCGTCCCGTGAAGTACGCTTACTTTAATCTATAAAGTAAGCGTACATTTTAAAATTATTAGCGTAATTTTTAAATTTTTAAAACATATGTTTAAAAGAAAAATAGAAGAATGTTTTGTTTTAAAAAGTTTTATTTTTAACTTTTTTTATTCCAACTTAAATAAAGAGCTTTATTTATACAAAACTTCTACAGTATCAAATTTTTTTATGAAAATATGTTAACAAAATATAATTAAGTATTTCTTTAATTTGAAAGTAGACTCATAAATACAGTTTTTCTAGATCAACAATGGGATACGTCGTACTTTGAACCACAGTGGACCCCATCTACAAAACTAATCAGTCAAATAGTTCAGGTCTTCAACATTGAAGGAAATGAAGACCTTGTCAAAGCTTATCAACAGGCAGATATAAGCTCCATAGTTAGTATTTTATTGGAAGCTATCAACCGTAGAAGTGCTGAAATGGGGCACAAATGGGTAACTGAAGCTAGAAAGCTGGTTCTTTCCGATCAACTATTCCCAGCACTTAGAAAAACTATGACTGTACTTGAAAATATATAAGAAAAGAAGAGTATATATAGATCATCTTTCCTAAATGAGACTTAAATAAGTAAAGTTATACTAGAGAATAACATATCTTTTGAAGTTATTTTTACTTCTAAGTTCAATTGTACACAAAAACTTGTTTGTTTTTTCATTCATAACGGTTTTAGTCTAATGCTAAATATAAAAACTCATGGTTCTCTTATTGAATTTAAAAATTTTGAGGCTATTTTTTTTCTGTTTAGTACGACTAAATTTTTAAAAGTAGTAATAAATTTTTAGATTAAGTCTTTAAAAGTCGTAAAACCAAAAGTTTTGAGCGCTTTTTTTTGTTCAATAAACAAATTAGTCAACAAGTGACAACAATGGTTTTTTATTTTTATTGTTTATTAAGTTTAAACTATTTTGTATAGTTAGCACTTTTTTTCGGGTATAAATAAGCTTGTCAACACTTTTCCACTAAATTACATAATTTTTTTATTATTTTGTTTTCATAGATTAAGCGTAATGAAGACTTTTCAAGACATAAACCTCAGTAAATTTCTTCCATTTTTATAACATACCTAAAACGATATTGTATGTAAATTTCAGATTAACTGCAGGTCTAACAAATACATCTAGATGTTGTTTACGTAGTCGATACTTATCTTAGTTCAATATTACTAAACTGAAATATTTTTACTAGTGTTTATAGTTATTAAATATTTGGAATTTCAAAGAAACTGTATTAGTTCTAAATTTAGTTAAACTATACTGTTTATGTTCAAAATAGAAAATAATCAAATGAATTTTTGTTTTAGACCAACTGGTGTTTTTTTTTTTGTTTTACTAACTAAAAGTCAATAAGAAAAATTTATCAAAACTTTATAGTGTAATGTTTCAGTCCGATGTTTTTTATTTTAAATACAGTTCGTCATTTAACACACATTTACATTCAGTTTATGTAAAAAAGATATTGAAATATATTCTAAAAATTTTGCAAACCAAGTAAATTGAAAAATTTTCTTTTTAACCTAATTTAATTATATCAAAGGCAGCTCTAGGTTATTTTTAGCGGCAACACAGACAGACTTTATTTATACAAATATAAAAAATCAATAACTTTTTTATTAAAATTTATATAAAAAATAGGTGTAAGCTACTAGTATGTTGAATTTGTTTTTAAGAAGAACATATATTCTGATATTAGTTTTTTATTAATTCTCAGCTATCGTTGTTATTTTTTATTAAATTAAATATCTAGATGATATTGTGTCGCAGTTTACTGAAAACAAAACTTTTATTTAAATTGATGCGGGATTCAGTATAGATCGCAATCTTTCCTAATTTTTTTATTATAAGGCCTCCTTAAAAAAAAACTCTTTGGCCCCCTCCGACAACACTAATCAAAAAATACCCTTAAATAAAATCAAAACATTTTTGCTATCTACCAATAACTCAAGAATATCTAGTTAAAGTTTTAAACTACGCCTTAATATCATACATAGTTTGATCTCCCTCTTCTAAGCCCCTTTACTTCTTATGATCCCTCTTTGTCCCCTTTGCTGCTTATGGTCCCCTAAACTTCTTTTTATGAACCACTTTAAAAAACCCTGGTAAAGATTAGTTACAGTTTTGTAACTTTCGTTTATATTTGTTCCTTCAACAAAATTTACGTTAGGTTTTTACACAGTTAAAATATTATTCCTAACCTTTTTAGCTAGGTTAAATCTTTTAATTGTTTTTAAGAGGATTTTTATAAAAAATTTAGTTATATTGTATAAACAATATAAAATTTAAGTACAATAATTACTACTTAAAAGAAACAAGATGTTTTCGAAAGAAATTTGCTTGCAATCAATTAATTGTAAATATTTGACCTAATTAGGTCATTGAAGTAGGAAAACTATATTTAAGAATAAAACAGTTTTTTTTAACAAAAGGCATCCGACAACATTAGTTTCAACTAATAAAAAAAGGGTTAGGATACAACACTGACTAATGATAAAACATCAAACATCTGTGATTCTCTTGAATTTTTAGTGAATATATTTAGTATTACGGAATGCTGCTGGTTCAATAGTTCTTATATCTTTTTATTATTTATACAAGTTTTGAATAAAAGAACCATTTTAAGAGTACTTACTTTTGCATAATTAGTAATGGTATTGGTTTTATTTAAGGAGTTCACAAACTTTTTAAACTCTAATATAACAAATAAGTTTAAACTATTTATCAGGGGCAAAAATTGAAAATATACAACCTGTAAATTTAATTTATATTATTAAAAACCAAATTGTCAAATGTAGATTTTGTAACTGTTACATTCATTACAAAATAAAAGGTTATTTCCCCTGATAAATAGTTTAAACTTCTTAGTTATATTAGAGTTTAAAAAGTTTGTAAACTCCTTAAATAAAAACAATACCATAACTAATAATGCAAAAGTTAGTACTCTTAAAATGATTCTTTTAATCAAAATTTGTATAAATAATAAAAAGATATAAGAACTATTTAACCAGCAGCCAATTCCGTAAAACTAAATATATTCACTAAAAATTCAAGAGAATCACAGATGTTTGATGTTTTATCATTAGTCAGTGTTGTATCCTAACCCTTTTTTTCTTAGTTGAAACTAATGTTACAATGAATGAAACAAACAATTAATTGATTGTAAACTTGTATTCTTGAATAAAAAATAGTCAAATAGTCAATTTTAGCTTTTATAGCAACCATTTTTTAAAGTCAATTAAGATCTTAAATGTATTTTTAATCAGTTAAACTTACACATTTACTTTTAGTTTTTACGTTTTTATTTTTTTTTTTCATAGTTTGAGTAAAACAAAATTATATAAGCTTCAATAACGTTTTATCAAAAAAAATAAGAATTTTATTAATACAAATTTTTGTGTTTGCTGAAAAATATTGAATATTGCAAGCTTCATCCCTGGTTAAATAAAAATTACCTTAAATTAAGCTCAACCAGAGATGAAACTTGCAAAATTAAGTCTATTGAAAAAACACAAAAATCTATATTTATAAATTCTTATTTTATTGACGAAACGTCAATAAAGCTAATATAGTTATGTTTTAATCTAATTAAGGAAAAAACAGTAAAAACTCAAATACAAAACAAAAGTTAAGTTTGTAAATTTAACTGATTGAAAAAATATTTACGACCAGTATCGACTTTGAAAATTGTTGCTATAAAAACTAAAGGTGACTATTTAATTTATTTTATTTAAGAATATAAGTTTGATTAATAATCATATACCAATTGATTTTAAAAACGAATTTTTAACTATCAAAAGGAATATTTTATTTAAATTGCATTAATTAAGATAACTTATTGATTAGGCTTTACGTAAGTTTTATAAACATGTATTATTACTTTTTTGTTTGATAATGATTGGTAAAAGTCTTAATCTAGTAATTAAATTACAAATACTACTTAAAAGAAAAAACTGTTTTTTAAAGAAATTTTCTTACAATCAGTTTGTTATTAAAAACTTGAGCTAATTAGCTTAGTTTGATTGAAGTAGGAAAATTTTAAATAAAACAAAACAGTTGCTTAGCAAAAGGTATAGTAAATGGAATAAAAATAACTATAAAACCTGGAATTTTGAATCATTTTTACATTATATGTAGCAAAAATATTTTTAATATAAAAAATCTACCATATTCTCTATTTTTTTTTGTACATTTTAAACGGAGATCTTTATCTTATATTTAATTTTTTTAAACTAAGATTTTAATCAAAAAATTTATAATTTGTAAATATAGAATACTTTAAGATAACCTGGAAGAAACTTCTTATACATATTTAGCTACTATAAGTACAAAAGTAAACGTATAAAGGAGGGTAAATGATTGCTTTTTATTAATATTTTTATTTAGTACCAGTTAATTTTTTACCTTTGTTTTAAAGCAGCTTATAGAATATGTGCATAAAATCTGAGAGTTTTATATTTCAAAGGTTGCTACACCTCTAGATTCTCAGAATATCTCTGGATAATAGATTTTGTTGTAAAACTGATCAAATAATTTTTAAAACAATTCAAGGCTAGTTTTTATACCTTCAAACAGAGTTACCACAAATTTTTAGTACTTGCTAAAACTCTGAATACTTTTAACTGTTTAAAAATCTTGGGTTATTTCTTTTATAACATCTCTGGAAAGAATTAAGATTTCAAAAATCTCAGAACTTATAATCTAGAATTAGTTTGATTAAGTTTGAAAATGTTGTTAATCTGTTACAACCTATTTTATTTTAGAACTTTGTTTTTGATTTTGGATGATTGTTTTAAAAATTTAAAACTTATGGCAATATTTTACTTAACTTAGAATTAAAATTTTAGAATATGTTTTTAATCTTTTATTTATAAATCTTAAAATTAAAGTTTATCTTAAACTCATTAGTTAAAACTTAAGTCAATTTTGTAATTTATTAACATAGGAATTCCAATTTAAAGTTTTTGTGGTAAGAATGAAGTTAGTTAAATAAAATTTAAATAAAAGTTTAAACTAACCCTTTTTTTTAAAGTTAATTCACATAAATACATATAATAATCTACAACTTTTATTCTTTAATCTCACTAGAATTACACATTTTAATGCTAAATATTCCAAATTAGAATTTATCACACTTAGTTTGATATTTAATGAAAATCAAAAAAGATATAACTTTTCTTTTAAAATGGAAGAAAAAAAAAGACTATGAAGTATAACTAGTTTACCTAGAAAGAAAACAAAAGTAGATATATTAAAACTCAGAATGATGTTTATTCACATCCAAAAATTAGTCTATGCTAAAATTAAAAGTTAGAAATTTAGAGACTTTATAAAATTGCTTTTAATAAGCCTTGTGCAAACTCTAAACATAAGTCGATGTAGCTAAAAATTGTTGAGAAAGTAGAAGGTAAAGTATAAATAATAATAATAGCATAATCTCTTATATCAAAGCTGAAAACAAAAAAAAAATATTTACATTTTTTTAACTCGAAATTGTTTATTTATTTAACTCGAAATTCCAAAAATCTTAGAATACTTAGAAGTTTACAGTTTAGGCAAAAACATGGATTTTTTTACAAAATATACTATTAAAATTGTAATTCAAAGTAATTCTACATGTAAAAAGTCATAAATTAGACTAGATCAATGAACTGTTTATATTCATATTTTTTTTTACTATAACATACACTTGAAGTGGAATTACGCTATCTTTTTAGTACCTGATGCCATTTAAGATATAAATAAAGTTTAATATCAAAAATAAACTAAGAAGAAAAAAGTTAAAACAATCAATTATTTAAAATTTTAATGCGGATAATAAAAATATTTTTTTTTGCTGTTTGTTTAAATAATTTAAGCTTAATTTCAAGTTTTCGATTGTACTTGAGGGCAAACTGGAAAACTGAACAAATTTAAAATATTTTTCATATTTAGTGGTAATTCTTTACTAGTACTCACACAAGGCTTACTTAATAACTTTTTTTTTTCAAAAACTTCTTCTATTTTAATAGCTTAAGACGTCGAAAAAATTTAATAATAAAAATTATTTGTAACAAAATGCTAATGCCGACCCGTGGTAATAATAGAATAAAATTTAATATTAAGATTTCATAGTTAAAATCTTTCGAGCATGACATTTTTAATTTGAAATAATTTAAGTTTTTAAAGATTTTAGTAAATTTATTAGTTTTAAACTAAACTAAATAATTGCTATGTTTATATGATTTGTATTTTGCGCGAAAAATTAAGGGAATATAATATTTGATAACTTTTTAAGAGTTTTGTAACAAAGAAAGTTTTAATAAGAACATTAAAAGAACTAAAGTTCATTGTTTAATTCATTGGAGCATGATTTTTTTGATTTAAATTAATTTAAGTTTGATAAGATTTTACATCACTTCTTAGTTCTGACATTAACTGAAACAGTGTAAATGGAAAATTATATTTAGCTATTATCTAGTATTGTACAAAAATATAAATAATACTGTTTTTAGTATTACTTTTTTTACAACTTTCAAATAAAATTAATCCTAGTTTAGAATGTAAAAAGTTTACTTTCCGAATTAAAATTGAATAGCATCCATACCTTGTCTAATGACTTTAAACATTTCGGTCTTTTTTCTCAGCATGTATACTCATATGTAGTAGTTGTCTATTACTAGATATTAAAAAAAAATTTAATTAAAGTAAGAGAATATAGCTGTATTGAATATGTTTGTATGTATAAATTTTTTCAATTAGTAGAAAATATAATTTGTTGCAAGCTCTGTATGTTTAAATTCTTGTACTAGCATTTAAATAAGAACAAAAATATCATGAAGTTTATTGCTTTATAAAACAAACTTATGAGTTTGTTTTGTTCAAATAAAAACTTGCTTTAATCTAAATATATGATTTAATAATGTTTGATTCTATGTACTTTTGGAATTTTTATTTTAATCCTACTTAATGTATATTTTAGATTTCACTAGTTAAGTTAAAAATTGTATTTTATAAATGTCTTTAATAATTTTGTAGTTTCTGATAAAATGATTGCCTTCAAATTAATTATTTTAAAAACTAGTTTTTTTAACATATTTAATTATAGTATAGAAACTCTTGTAACAAAGCAGATTAATTTCTAATTTGGAGTTTAATAAAGTAAGTGCTTAGTTGTTTTTTTTTTCAACTAAAATATAACTTAAATGTATTACTAAAAGATAAACAATAATAATAAATAGGTTTCAATATAATTTTATATTAGCGAAGCTTGTTTTTATTGAGGAGTTTGTTATAAAGTAGTATTAGAAATTTTTACTATTTTATTCAATAAGTAAAATATTTTTTTTTTAAATTAGGATCTTTAATAAGACTATATTTCATTTATATACTAGTAAATAAACTTTTAAAGTTTTCCTATTTTCAAAATAAAGTAATTTGTCATAGGTTTAGACAAAAAAAATCATAATAATTGTTAGTTTAACTTATTGATTCTTTCAGTTGAAATGGTTAAATATAGTTTTTATTAAATTAAATAAATTACAACTTTTCCAACTAAAGTAAAGGTTTTGAATAAAAAATACATTCTATTAAAAAATTTTGAAAAATTTAGGCTTACTTTGAACTGATTCAAAATTGATAATGTTATTTTTTTCAGTATGAAAAACCTAAAATTTGAAAATTACTGAAAATATCAAAAAAACCTTGGTATATAGAGTTTAAATTTAATATATATTAAAATTATAAAATTAGTTTCAAAAATTAAGTAACTAAACTTTGACTTTAAAAAATTACTGTATAGTCAAAATTTTTGTGTTATCATCAAATTTGTTTGTGATAAAAAACACATGTGAAGTAGCTTTACATCATCTTTTAAATTTAGATCTACTATTCAAACAAATTTTTTGTATTGTTAAAGTTTTAAATGCAAAAAAGACTCAAAAATAACTTCTATATAAGATCAATATGTTTCAAAGATGTGCATTGAAGTTTTGATAGCTTCATAGGTTCAGGAATGCTATACTTTCTGGGTCTCAGGATAACTAAATAATTAGGGTCTGTTGAAAACTTAAGCTAGTTTGTTTGTATATAGTGATGTACTGGACTCACTATCCGGGTCTGGATCCGGCCGGATAATGCCCTTTTGTCTGATATCCGGATCCGGCCGGATCTTAATTTGAAAAAAAGATCTGGGTCCGGTTCTGGCCGGATCCTAATTTGAAAAAAAAATCCGGATCAAGTTCCGGCCGGATCTTGATTTAAAAAAAAATTCGGGTCCGGTTTCGGCCGGATCCTAAAATAGAGATCTTGCCGATTCGGAAAATAGTTAGTAAAAAAGAAAATACAGAAAATATACAGAAAAGTATTTTTTTAAAAACAAACCTTGTGTAAATTAAAAAGAGTCATTTTGTACAGGTGATTGAACTACATCAGTTTATTACACGAATCAGTGATCGAGCCTATTTGCATTTTGTCAGTTAAAATTAAACACCTACCGTGATTGGCTCATTTTGTACACGTGACTAATTTACATTTGTTTACATTTAAACCATGAAATAAACATTTCAGAAATGCAACTCTTTAACTATGTTGTAAAATTAAAAACTTTACTACCAAATTGTCAACCTTATGACTAGCTGTTCTACTAATTATTAGATTAAAGTAATTTTTTTCAGTTTTTAAAAACCTCATTCTAACTCAGGCTTCATTCATAAAATTCATAAAGCCTTAAAGAATTTAGTCTATTCACTGTTGATATTTTAGTGTTTTTCTTTGTTGTTTCAAAAGTAAATCACTCTATTTATAAAAGTTTATTGATACATCGTTTAGCTCTCCTCAGAATTATAATGCTAAAAATTAATAATATTATAATGTACAGTAGGTTATATACAATGGTTTTTGTAATTTCATGCTATTCATGGTATTGACCAGGCCTATTGGCTCACAGCGCCCTAAGTTGTATGGACTCCCAAAAACACACAAAAAAAAATTCCACTTAGACCCATTTTTTCTATGGCTAAATCACCATAGTCAAAATTATTAACCTTTTTAATTTCCCTATTAGAACCAGTTTTAAATAAATTCTCAAATCACACAGTACCTGATTCTTTCAGTTTTTTAGAAAACCTTAAAAGCTTTAATATTTTCCAACCAAACAATTTTATGGTCTCGTTTGACATAAAAAGTTTGTTTTTGAACGTTCCACTTAATGAAGTAATAAACATTTGTTTAGATCAACTGTATAGTTCTGACTTACTACCGCCTCCTTTTCAAAGATCCGTCTGTAATGACAGGTTATGTATGGCCACATATAACGTACAATTGTTAACAACTGTTAATCTTAACTAGACCTTAATAACATATAATAAACTTTCTTATTGTTTATTTTAGCAGCACATTAATATTTATTAGTCTAAATTTTTTTTAACTATAATATTTCAAAATTCAAAAGAACATAGTTAGATATAACGCATAAAAGATAAACTTCACACAATTGTACTTAGTTAATAGTGAGTTATATAAAATTGCATTATCATAAATAGAAGTTTTTTATACTATATACATTACAAACAACTTAGAGTATTAAAAATCCGGTTCCGGTCAGATATTGCCATTTTTGTCTGATATCCGGATCCGGCCGGATCTTAATTTAAAAAAAAAATCAGGGTACGGTTCCGGCCGGATCCTAATTTGTAAAAAAATCCGGATCTGAGTCCGGCTGGACCTGAAATAGTGGGTCCGGTACATCACTATTTGTATTATCCTAAATTCCAGGCTAGTTTTCTGTTTTAAAAAACGAGTGCCACACAAATTGGGTACTCAGGGTAACTAATTATATTTTGAAATGCTAAAAAATTTCCAAATTAAATTATGACTTTAGTTTTTATAAACTCAGAATGACCTAGGTAAGTTTTTTTTTTTTTTAATACTTTTTCAGATTTAAGTTTTTTTTAATACTCAAGAAAGTTTTTTTTTGGATTTAGAATGAGATTTAGTTGATCTAGTTTCAAAATGCTGTAAGTTTTAAATACATATTTTTAAAGAACAGTATTTTCATTTATTTTTAAATGGCAATTTTTTTTTTAAATCTGTGGTAAGTTCTTCAAAATTCTTGAAAATACTTTTGTATGTTTTACTTAAATAAAAAAAGTACAATGAACTAAGTTTATACTAAGCTGTTTAACTAAAACTAAAGATTAGCTTGAACAAAACAAAAAGGCATTCTAGTAAAAAGTTTTTGTTACAAGATTAAAGTAGTCAATTAAAAGAACTGAAAAGGTTAAATATATCTTTTTAATATATAAATAGATAACATGGTTATATAATGTATCTAAAACTTTTTCTTTTTAATCTCAACCGATTTACAATTTCAGCAATGTTTTTAATCAGTATTATTACAAATAAATTAAGCCTCTAAAGCAGAAGTATATACTGAAGGGTTATCTTTTAAAACCTATCATTAGTTTTATACTAAAATTTTATTAAAAAGATATTTTAAAAGATTTATTTTTGTTATAAAATGTATAAATATTATTAGTATTTAAGTTTACTGTATATTTAAATTTAAAAAAAAAATTAAAAGTTGTATATTTTTAATTTTTTTTTACTATTTTAAACTTAACTACTAAACTTTTGAGTTAATTATTATAACAATGATTTTATCAGGCATACAATATTATTTTTTATATGAAAGAAAAAAATATAATGGTGAAAAATGCTAAGCAATAATTTAGCCATAGTATTTTGCTTAAATATTTTAAATTGCTATAAAAACTGAAAACTTAGTTTAAAAAAGTTGTTTTAACCTAAAGTTTAATATTAAAGTAAAAAACTTAACTTTGAAAGCTTTAAAAAAACTTAACTCAAGTTTAGTATTTCTAGAAAAAATAAAAAACACAACAAGTTATGTTTGTAATATTTTTAAATATAGTGAAAGTAAAAATTGACTGTTCTACAAAAATAATTAAATATTCTTTTTAATAAATACTTTTGATACACAACTAAAGTATTCTTTAAGCTAATCTATACAGTTAAAAGCATTTGTTGCTTCGAATTCCAATAAAAACAAACTAACTATTAATGTTAGCCAAAATATATGTACTTATTTTAGATTTATATATAACAAGTTAACCAAAATATAATCAAACATGTCAGATGAAAGTAAGTTGGAGCTCATTGATGGTAACAGAATAAAACTTGAGGATACCCCTGAAAAACCAACAAGTTTTGGTCTAACTTGTAGAAATTCAGTAGTTGATTGTCTTAAAAACAAATGCAAGGAATTTTATACAAAACAATTAGATGATAAAAGTATGCGAGCTTACAATACATTTATCAATACAGGTAAAGGGTTAAACAATTTTTTTGTTGTCGATTACTTTAATTTTAGTTTTTTGTAGATTCATATTTAAATTAACATAACAATTAAATGCTTATATTAGTTTATAAATAACAAAAAAAAAAGACTTAGTTTTATTTGTTAGACGTGTAAAAATTTTTTAATAAAATTTTATAACTGTAAACTAAATAAAAATTTGAACTTATACAATTATAAGTTAAACTTAAGGTGTTAAAAGCATATGGGGGCTGAATGTTAATTTTTAATATTAGCATTGACTCTTTTATAAAAGGTTTAAAGTAAAATAATAAGTAATTTTAAATATTTATAACTATTAATTAAATTCGTTATAAATAGTTTTTTTTCTTTAAACGTATTTAACATACCAATCTTAACTTCAATACTTTTACTGTCAAACTGTTCATAAAATTTAAAAATGTCTTTAAAAAAATGTTTATTTCATTTATTTTTAAAGATTTGAATTCAAATTTATACCAAACATTTTTTATTTTATAAAACCCTGCTTTAAAAGATAAAAAAAAATATGACAAAAATTAATAAGATCTTTGAAAAAAAAATTTTTAACAAAAATTATATAATAATTTAAACTTAATATATTCATCTGAACTTAAATACTTTTACTGTAAAACTATTTATATACTTAAAAAGACTTTTTAAAAAACAGTTTATTTACATTATTTTTAATTATTGAATTTAAGTTTTTAGGAGATATCTATTAATTTATAAAACCCTGCTGTAAAGACAAAAAAAAATTATGACAGAAAAGTAAATAAAATTTTTAGAATTTCATATAAAAAAAATAATATTTTATTTTTTGTAGAATTATAGTTTGAAGTAATTATCTTTGGTAATTGACATGACTCTAAACTGTATCCTGGTGTGCGACTCGATAACCGAAAGGTTCTTTGAGCAACAGGCCCTTGGGCCGAACAAAATACACAAAAATAATATAAAAATAACTGTTAAAATTTAGGATGATTAATTTTTAACCAAATAGTTTTTTTTTCTGTTTTTTTTTAACTTTGCTTTATCTTAGGATTTAAAAAAACTTTTTCTTTTCATATTTAAAAAGATGAGTAAATTAAATAAATAGTACAAAGCAAAAGTTATACAAATAAAATAAATAAATAAAAAGATTCTGCCTCTTTATACATTCAATTAAAGATTACATATGTGTAAAAATGACCTAGAAAGTTAATAAAAAATAAAGTTTAACACAGCCTAGTAAAAAAATTCTTTAATTAAATGCAGTATTTAAAACGATTAAAAGAAAGTTATGTTTTATTTTGCAATTAACTAATTTCACGAAAATTGTATATAGTTATAAAAACTAAGTATAATAAAAAACTTTCTTTCAAAAACAAAAATAAATATTTTTTAATCAAATTTTAAAAATTTGATGATTTATATTTATTATAAAATAAGGAATTTTTTTCTTAGTTTGATTTTAAACCTAAAGATATCAAATTTGAGATTAAAATTTTTTTGTAGAGAAACAGGTGTACATTTTTATTTCCTTTTAAGGTTCGTAATTTCAATTAAATTTTTATGAACATTGCCTAACCATACTTTCTATCAGTAATTAATTAGAAAACTAACTCTATCTTAAAATGTTTAATTAAAAAAGGAACAGTATAATTTGTATATTATTAATTAACAACAATTAAAAACATCTGTCTTACAATAATCAGTTTAAAAAAGGAATTTTATAATTTTTAAAACTATTAACAACAATTAAAAATATTTGCATTTCAATAAATAACTGCATGATATAATAATTCGTTAATATTTTTGTTAAAAATGCAGTTTTCTACAGTGATGCCACTCGGTCAGGAAAAGTCAGGAAAAATTTGAAAAAATTACAAAAGTCAGGAAAAGTCAGGAAAAAATGGGGAGTTTTGAAAAAAGTCAGGAAAAGTCAGGAAATTTGATAAAATAAAAAAAAAAGTCAGATTTTGTCAGTTTAAATTTACGAAATTCCTTGTTTTCCAAAGCCTTTAAGTGGTAAAAGTTAATTAAAAGTCCCTTAAAGTCAGAAAAAAATTCACAAAATTTTCCTAAAAATTTACAAAAATATTTAGTTTTATTTCCAATGCCTTCAGCTGGTATAAATTAGTAAAATATCATTTATAAAACTGCAAAAAATTTTCTATTAACATATTGAACAAGTACCCTACTTGAACAAGCAGATTTTGTAAGCTTTTTAGTATTTATGATCTGTAGCAAGGACACTTCCATAGTGAAACTGTGATATATACACAAAAGTTTATCTAGCATAATTTTAGAATCAAAGAGTTTTTTGTTCAAGTAAACAATTGAGTTCTTTATAACTAAGCAGTTAGTTTAGTATTTGATGTAACAAGTTAATGTGTATACTTTACCTCTTTATAATTTTTTCAAATTCGTTTAAATTTTTTAAATAAGTTATAAGAGAGGTATAATATGCCAAGATTAAATTTACTTATTATTTGTATTTTTTGTAGAGTAACACAAGTTTTTAAAGTAAATAAGAGTATATTTATTTCTTACAAATTTTATACTAAATGATAAGAGGAAATATTTTATACAACAGATATATAGTTTACTTTTTTATGTCTTTTTTTACAGTCACTTAAGTATATTCTTTTTTATTTTTTATTTAAGGATTTTATATTAAATAGTTTAGGTAGTATTTTATTAAACTAAGTTAACAATTTATATAAGTAAAACATGTTTTAAGTAAATACTTTTTATTACTAGATATTTTTAACTTATGCGCTAAATTTTTATTACTAGATTTATTTTACAACTTATATGCTAAATCTGACTAAAGTTTACTTTTTAAGTTAAATAAATAGCTTATTACTGATAGAAAGGAAATTTATTTTTTGTATTAAGATGTTAGATTAGAATTATTTGTACAGAAAACTGATACTTTATTTATTGGGTTTTTTAACTCAGACTAACCATTGTTATTTTTTTCAGATCAGTATTTAATTGTTTTTTTATATTTTTATTATGCCAAAGTTTACATATTTCAAGAATTCTTGGCTTTCTGAAAAAGATTTTTCTGAATGGCTCATTAAAGATGATGATGATAAAAAGAATTTTAAATGCAAGTGGTGTTCATGTACTCTGTCACTGTCAAATATGGGAAGAAAAGCACTCACTGTACATATGAATGGAGCTGGACATAGAAATAAAAGACCAGGAGCTCACCAAATCCAATAATTTTTCTATAATGCTGGATCAAGCTCCAGTGGGGTAAGTGATGAGAGCAGCGGCAGAGTAACAAGTTGTGAGAGCAGTGGTGTAAGCCCATCAATAGGTTCGGTAAGTAAGTCACAAACCACAACCGCTGAAATTTTATGGGTATTACACACTGTCACCTTTTCAACCCTTCAAATCTAAGAGCTAAGCGAAATCTGAAGAAAGTAACCATACGTGATCTTTTATTTGCTGACGATGCTGCGCTCGTGGCTCACTCTGCCCAAGACCTGCAGACACTGCTAAATCAGTTTTCTTCGGCATGCTCGGATTTCGGCCTTACTATAAGCCTTAAGAAGACTAAAATTCTAAGTCAAGGAACAAATATTTTACCATCAATCAAGATCAACTGTAAGGATATAACTTTGTATACCTTGGCTCAAATGTCGCGTCAAACGCATCATTTGACAAAGAAATAAATAGTCGCATTGGCAAAGCATCAGGCACTTTCGCTCGCTTAACTGCAAGAGTTTGGGATAACCAAAAGCTAAGTATTCGAACAAAGGCTAACGTTTACCGTTCCTGTGTCTGCAGTACTCTGCTTTACGGTAGCGAGACATGGACGTTACCTAGCATACAGGAGAAGAAAATCAATACCTTCCACCTACGATGCCTTCGTCGCATCCTTGGAATTACATGGCAGCAAAAGATCACCAATGAGGAAGTATTGAGACGTACTGGTCTTACCACTATGTACTTTACCCTCAGTCAGCGCAGGCTTCGCTGGCTCGGTCATATCCTGAGAATGAATACTGAGCGGATCCCAAAGTTTCTATTGTATGGCGAGTTGGTCGTTGGCAAACGAAACCGAGAACATCCAAAATTACGTTTTAAGGATGTATGCAAGCGCGACCTAAAAAGCTTGAACATTGGAACTGATGATTGGGAGTTGCTTGCAAATGACCGTGCCAAATGGAGATCAACTATACACAAAAGACTGCAAGAAAGAGAAAAGGAATATTTTAGAAAAACGAAGAAGAAGATGAAGAAATAAGAAGCAGAATGAATTTAATTGTTTTTTGTTTTTAAACATGTAATTATTTTATTTTTATATTTTTTTTCTTCTCTGTGCACAACACGCAAAGCCGATCTCGGCTGATAGCGGGCCTTATTATTATTATTATTACACACTGTCAAGCACAATTACTCAGGCAGTTCGTGTAACAAACTGGCGGAGCTGAACAAAAAGATGTTTCCTGACAGTGCAATAGCACAGTCATACACGATAAATTTTGGCCTCGGACCATATTTTGAAAACATCTTGCTGGAAGCAATTAAAAAATCCAGGTGGTACAGTGTATCTTTTGATGAAAGCTACAATGACATTATCAATAAGACCCAAATGGATATTGTAGTTCGATACATGTTTAACAACAGAGTGGTTTCACAATACTTAACTACAAAGTTTTTGGGTCATACCACCGCTGAGGACCTCAAAAAAAAGCCTTCTTTCAGCTTTACAGCCTTAAGATGAATCAAAACTGGCCCAGATAAGTATGGACGGACCAAATTCAAATTGGTCCATGTATAGAAAAATAAGGGACTATAGGAAAGAAAAGGACCTGAGTGAGCTTATAAACATTGGTAGCCACAGTCTCCACATTGCTCATAGAGCTTTTGAGCTTGGAGCTGACGCTACCAACTGGAAGCTGGATGACGTTTTTAAAAGTCTTTTAAAACTTTTTAAAAAGCTGGAGGATGGAGAACGGACTACAAGTCAATAACCGGTAGCAAAATTTTTCCGTTTTCGTTTTGTAAAACTCGTTGGCTTGACGATAAGATAGTGGCTGATCGTGCAATCGAAATTTGGCCAAACATTAAAATTTTTTGTCAAGTTTGGCAGTTAGGTCCAAAGAGTAAATGTCCTGACAGCAGATGTTACCGAGTCGTAAGGGATGCAGTGGCTGATTATCTTGTCTTAGTAAAGATACATTTCTTTAGTTATTTAGCATCTCTCATGCTACCTTTTTTAACTCTATACTAGAGTACCCAGCCTGTTGTTGCTTTTATGGATGAGGACATTTCGTGCTTGGTAATTAAACTGCTATGTATCTTTATGAAAGACGGGGTAGTTTCGAACCTCAGCCTTCCCAAGTTATTCAAGATTGAATTAAATGATCAAGCTTTCCTGAAACCTGCCTATGATCTTGGTTGTGCAGCAACCAATTTGCTTTCAAATTTAAGAAAAAAAGACCTAGTTGAGGAACAAAAGATCTTAAATTTTAATAAGAATGTAGAGTATTTATTATAAAAGCCGTTGAAAGTCTCCGAAGCAGAATGGCTATTGGAACTACATTTATTAAAGATATGTCATGCCTAAATCCTCATAACCTAGACAAATTAGGAGTCACAGTTCTGGTTAAGCGTTTTGTCAGTATTGTCCACACCTTAACGAAACAAAAAATGTGCTCCAACACTGAAGGAGATGAAAGCATCGATCATTTTAGAACTTTGATAAATTGCCCAATTAATGTATTAAAGTTTAAAAGTTTCAAGCGAAGTCAAGATCGTTTGGATCAGTTTTACTTTGAAACATTGGGAGTTTGTACCAAATCTTCTCTCGGAAAACTACTGCAATCATTGTTTGTTTTGCACAATGGACAGGCGGAGGTGGAACGAGGATTTAGCATTAATAAAGCTCTGTTTGAAGATAAGATGAAAGAAGAAAGTATTATATCAAGAAGATGAATTAAAGACTACATGTATGCTTACAAACTAAAACCATATCAAGTAAACGTCTCAAAAGATATGCAGATGTCGGTAGCCACCGCAAGATCAAGGTATGTTGTATATTTTTGAGTGTTGTGTTTTGGTGTTAGAGTAATATTTTATAATTAAAATTCGTTTAAGTATACTTTTAATATAGATTTTTTTTATCAGATATCAAGCATTTTAAAAGAACAAAGGCAAGAAATGGAAGATGAGGAGGAATCAGAGGCAGCAAAATTGGAGGTAAAAATAAATGAGTGCCAAAAAAAAAAAGAAATGAAGCCCACAAGTTGTGGCTTGATTTAGAGAAAAGATTTTCTTTAACAAGTGTAGCGGCAGCAGATTAGAGTGATTTAAATAAAATGGGGGAAATGATTTTAACTGCCAAGAAAATGAAGCGGAATGCAGACCAGATGAAGAAAACCATGACTTCATTAGATGAAGAGGTTGAAGTGCTAATAAAAAAACGGAGAAAATAAATTTTAGTACATAAATTTAAAAAAACAGTATTTGATTAATTTCTTTATTGTTTTTTTGTTTTAACTGTAAAAGTTCGTTATTGTTTTAAGGTTTGAGTTGTGATAGTTCCTTATTAATTTAAGGTTTTAATTGTAAAAGTTCCTTATATGTCGTTTCGTTCATTTAGATACATTTATACTACAAAATTCTAAAAAATTGTGTTCTTTATTGTTTTAAGGTTTCAACTGTAAAAATTTGTTATTGTTTTAAGATTTTAGTTGTGAAAGTTCGTTATTAATTCAAAGTTTTAATTGTAAAAGTTCCTTATATGTAGTTTGTTTATCTAGATACATTTATGCTAGGATTTGCTAAAAAATTGTTTCGTTTTTCAAACAAGCTGTGTTTATAAGGTAAAAATACAAGAATTTTGCTGATAGAGCTGTTTATTACAAACATCAATCATACACAGATGGTTTAAGTGATGTACTGGAAGTTTGATTATAGAATTCAGCGAAAAACTGTTGTTTTTAACCTGTATTAAAGTTAGATTGGAAGTTTTATATAGTTTTAAGTGTTAGATTATGTATTTTAGAATAAGTCTAATTAAAGAGTTTGATTTAGAAAAGTCAGGAAAACTTTTGTAAAAAGTCAGGAAAAAGTCAGGAAAAGTCAGGAAATTCTTCTCAGCTTTTTGAGTGGCAACCATGTTTCTAGGTCTTAAAATGTATCAATAATTCTAAGCAATTTTACAAAGATAATATTTATACCTATTAATTTTGTTTTAGATGTACCAAGTATGGAAGAAAATAACATAGTTTTAGCTTTAGAATTGAATAAGATTCTACAAAAAGAGGATACAATTATTAAGATAAGCAAAGTCATTCAAGACAAATTAAGAGTTAAAAATGTTGTTGCATTTTATAGTTTAGCTAAATGTTACAACCTAGCAACTATTTCTGAGTCATCCTTGCTTTATATTCAACGTTGTTTTTCAATGGTAATTGAAACTCAAAACTTTTTACAATTAGACTTTAGTCTTGTTGAAAAAATACTTGCAAGTTCTGAGTTGAATATTCACTCAGAAGTTGAAATCTTCAATGCATCAATTACTTGGTTGAAATTTAACTTTGAAGAACGTAGCAAATATGCAAAACAATTGTTACTAAAAGTCAGACTTCCTTTGCTGTCAGAGCATGCATTGAAATATATTATAGATAAAATTTCATCAATTACTGATAACTGTAAAAGTGTCATCATTTTAAAAGAAGATTTGGCAGCCAAGAACTGCTTTAAAAACAAGTCAAACATTTTTTACACAAAGAGGTATTGTAACCAAAGTAATTTTGACTTGTTAATTTGTGGAAATTATGTCAATAGATCAAATAAAACATTAAGTAAAATAGAACAAATTGATGGAAGTAACATGAATAATGCGAAGGACCTTGTTTCAATGAATGAATGTAGAGCATACTTTGAAGCTGTTTGTTTCAAAAGAGAACTTTATATGTTTGGTGGTTATGATAATTCTGATAAATTAATAAAATTAGTCGAAAAATATTCACCTGCTACTAATGAATGGACTGTAGTAACTAATATGGTTGATGAACGTGAACATTTTTGTACTTGTGCATTTATGAATGAAATATTTATCGTTGGTGGACACTGGTATGATGATGATTATGAAGTGATAGTAACGAATTCTTGTTTGCGATTTAATACAAAAGACAAAAGCCTGAAACAAGTTTCTAGAATGAATGAATCAAGAGATTTACCAGCTTCCGTAGTTTTTCAAGGAAATATTGTTGTTTCAGGTGGAATGGATAATGATAATAATTATTTAAACACAGTAGAATCTTATGATGTATTCGGTGATAAATGGTCTAGAATGCCCAGTATGATAAATAATCAAATTAATCACAGTTTAGTTGTTATAAAAGATAAATTGTTTGTTATTGGTTATCGTAATAACAATTGTGAAGTATTTGACAAAGTTTGTAAGGAATTTGTTGCTCTTAAGCCATCTTACAATTTACATTTAAGTAGAGCTATGTCAATCGGAAATAAAATTAAGATATTTCAAGAATTACGTTCATCAGTTGTTTGTTATGATGTTGATAAAGATGAATGGTCTGAAGAATCATGTGATGCTACTAATACTCTTTTTTGTTTCTCATGTGCTAAAATGCCTCAGTATTAAAACTTTCGTAAAGTACAATGAATATATTGATTTAAACTCAAAATATATAGCGACCTAAACGTTTATATAGGTATAAAAAATTATTAACGAACAAGTTTAAGTTTTTTTTTAGTTATAAATTAAAAAAAGGTATGTCCATTAAACACAATTAAATTTTTTTTTATTATAAGAGTTTAATAGTTTTCTGCATAATTCTAGTAGTTAAGATTTAAAGTTATTATTATTATTATATTGTTTATTGTGCAATGTTGGACTCAGGCATCAAAACCTGAGCCACTTAAACAGGACACACAAAAAGAGAAAAAGATAATAAACTTATATTCAAAACTTTAAGATAAATTATATTTATATATACAAACATAATTTAAATGAAAACACAAAGTTAAACACAATATCATAAACAAATGAACTAAATTGAAAATTCAGTTCAAAAAATTCAAATTTATATATTACTTAGTACACACAGTAAAGAAGTTTGTCTAAAATCATGGCTTATAAAACAAAATTCATAACTACAAAATATCTAAGTAAACTAATAGTTTGTAGGGGGGAGGCGTAGGGAAACGAATATTTTTCCTTTTGTTACAGTGGAAAATTAGTTAATTTTACTGGTATTTATCGTATTTAAATCAAATCTTTTTAGCTTTAAACGAAATTGTTCTACCCTCTCACAAGATACTATATCCTGAGGTAGTCTGTTCCACATAGCTTTTGCTCTGTGAAAAAATGCGCCTTGCCACTGACTGTTTTGAAAATCATGTTTACATTTTATTTTCAAATTATTTCCTCTTAGTTGATAATTATTTTGGGAAAAATTAAAAAACTGGTTAAAAAAACTTTTATATTTGCCATTGATAATTTTGTAAAGAATTAATAAATCAAATTCCCATCTTCTATATTCTAGTGATTTCAAGCCAAATTTAATCATTCTACCATTATATGACGTGTAAGATATGTTGCAACGACTACAAATATGACGGGTAAAACTCCTTTGCACAGATTCAATTTTGTTAATATCCTTTTTTAAATGGGGTGACCAAATTTGGGTACTAAACTCAAGTTTAGGGCGAACGTATGTTTTAAATAGTTTTGTTAGAATTGAAGCAGAATTAGTTTTAAAACTTTTCAATATTTGATAACATGTAATTTTTGCAATCTTATATAAATAGTTGATATGTTTATTGCATTTCAAATCTTTGGAAATATAAATTCCTAAATCTTTAAAAACTTTAATTTCTGGTAACTTGATGTTATTGATTAATAGGTCAGTTGGAGAAGATTCTTTTTTGTTAATGGTTAGAATTTTACATTTGCTAGGATTTAAGTTTAGTTTTCTTGTTTTTAACCATATGTAAATATTATCTAAAGATAGTTGTAATGAAGTATTTGATTGACTAAAGATTTTGGCATCATCTGCAAATAAGCTTAACTCACTTTTAATATCAATGTTTGAACAAATATCATTAATATAAATTAAAAAGAGAAGGGGACCAACTACACCACCTTGTGGTACTCCACTGTAGATTGTTAAAGAGTCAGAAAGCGTATTATTGATGAGTACTCTTTGTGATCTATTATTTAAAAAGTTATCAAACCAATCAATTAAGCTTTCATGTAGCCCATACTGATTTAAAATTTTTAACAATCTTTTGTGTGATACTGAATCAAAGGCTTTTTGAATATCCGTATAAACTACTTTAGTAAATTCATTTTTGAGATAAGGAACTAACCAAGAATGTAAGCATGTTAACAGTTGAATGGTTGATGAGCGGTTTGGGACAAAACCAAACTGTTTGTTAGTTAATAATTTGTTATCAAAGAGGTGATTGAGAATTTTTACAGATACAATATGTTCATAAATTCTTGAAAAGCCACTTGTTAGAGATATTGGTCTGTAATTTAATGCATCGTGTATGTTACCTTTCTTGTGCACAGGAATAATAAAAGATGTTTTCCATTGTTTAGGAACATCAGATAGTTCTAGAGAGCAATTAAATATTAATGAAAGTGGAAAAATTATTGATTGGATAACATGCTTGATATAATAGGGTGGAATGTTTTCTGGCGTTCTTATGATTTTATCTTTTAAGTGGTTAATTGAACTTATAATGTCTTCATAGGTTATGAAAAAATTTTGCATCTTACTACAATTCTTTTGGGGTAGCTTAAAAGACTGGTAACTCTCGTCTTTTTTAAAAACTTTTTGAAAATTTATGTTAAAAAGTGTTGCTATTTCAAAATCTGAGGTTACTGTTTTGTTTTTATCATTATCATATAAGAGATGTATGGAATTATTTAACTTAAGTTTAGATTTCACGTAGCTACAAAACTTTTTAAAATTTGTGTTATTGCAGAATTTGTTTTCATATTCAAAGTTGTATTTTTTAACAGCTAATTGATATTCTTTAGACTTGTTTTTGTATTTTATCAAAAGTGATTTATTTGTCTTACTTTTTTTGTATAGATTCACTTTTTCTTTCAATAACTTTTTAATATGAGATGGATATTTTTTACTTTTGTTATTTTTAGAAAAAATTGGAACAAAACGTTTGATTGAGATTTGGATTGAGCTAATGAATTGATCGTAGAAATGCTGGAGATTTTTTGAATTTTTAAATAAAGAGGTCCAATTAATTTTTGAAAGGAAATCATTGATGTTTTCAAAATCTGCTTTTTTATAGTCATATGAGACGTCTTTAGCAATAGGTGTTATTTTGTTTTCAATTTTAATTGTTAGTGAAAGCAAGTTATGATCACAAGTGTTTGTTAATGGAAAATTAGTTGAGTGTGATATGATTCTATCTAGACCAAAATGATTGCAAATTATGAGATCGAGAATGTTACCATTCTTATGGGTTGGATTTTCAATTACGTGGGTTAAAAAATTGTCTGTACAAAAATTAAGAAAACACTCATGGGGTTTATTGAAATCTGTGCTAGGAATCCTCCAATCTATATTTGGCATATTAAAATCACCAAGAACATAAAAAGAACACTCTTTTGGAAAAACTATTTTAATCATTTTGATTACATTTTGAACAGTCAGTGCGCATCTAGCAGACAGTGGAGGAAGGTAGACACAACAAAATCTTAACTTCATCTTTTTTAAAATTACATCTACACATAGGTATTCAAAATTGATGTTGCTAGTAGAGATAAAATCGTTTTTAACTTTAATAACTTTAAGCGAATTTTTGAAAAGGATAGCAACACCTCCACCCCTACTAGACCTATCACTTCGGTAAATGTTATAGTTAAAAAGACACACTGTGGCATCGTTGACATTATTAGTCAACCATGTTTCAGTAAGAAAAAATAAATCAATGTTATTCAAATTTATATAGTTCTCTAAAATATAAAATTTATTTATAACAGATCTTATATTAGTGTAACAAACTTTTAAATAGTTCTTGTTACAATTTATATAGGAAAACTTGTTAGTGTTAAAATTAATCCTATCACTTAATAAGTTTATACCCGTTGACTCACGATTTCCTCCACTAATCTCAGATGTCCTGGGAGCGGTAACGAAAGGGCTGTTTTGTCAGTTCAACTATTTTGTTGTTCCTTATAACATATTTTATGTCCAATTTATTCTCATCAGCGATGGCTTGCTTTATTTTAACTTCTTTTCTCAATGTTCTGAAAGCTTCAATTTCCAAGAGAGTTCTGTCAGGATTGATGTAGATTTTTGATTCAATTTCACCATTAAACATTTTCAAATCTCTCAGTCTTAACAGTCTGTGTTTGGATGCTAAATTATTTAATTTGACTATAATTGGTCTGATTTTGTTAGCTGCAATTTTACCAACTCGATAAAGTGACTTAAACTCTTCTTTTTTCATTTTATTTTCTCCTAATACTTGTTGAATAATTTTTAGATCATTTTTGCAACTTTCTAGTGCATTATGAGTTGGATTTTTACTTTCTGGAATGTTAAATATTATTACATTTAAAGCTTTTTTTTCTTTCAGTTTTTGTTCATTTTCAGCATCTATTTTTTCTGCTACTAAATTTAATTTGGTACTAATGTTTGTGATAATTTCTGTTGGTTCACTTTTCTGCATAGCATCAGCATATTTGGAGAATTTAGCTTCAAACTTGTTAAATTTAGAAGTAAAATCAGACTTAAATTCTGAGAAACTTTTTTGTAATTCTGTAATTCTATTTTCTATATTGTCTATTCTCTTACTGCTGAATTCATCTTTTTGAATCTGATCAATGTTATTTTCAATAATTCTACTTTTTTCATTATAATCTTCCTTCAATTTAAGCATCTCAGCTTGAAAACAACTAAATTCATTGTCCTTCTTACTTCCAATAGCAATCAGTTTTTCTTTCAGCTGTTTCCCAATTTTGGAGGACTCAACCAATGCTTTAATTTCAGCTTCAATAGACATTTACTTTTTTAAATTACAAAACCTTATTCAAATAGTTAACAGTATAAATAGCTAGAAATATAAAAAATTATAATTTTTTAATTTATTTAGTTTTATAAAACGATGAAAATATTCTAAACTTTTAGTTTTTAGCTTTTATTGTTTAACGAGAAAATAATTTTACAAATAGTACATTACGGGCATATTAAACTTTTTTAGTCGCAAATTTTTGTGTTATTTTTATTGCTTTTCGTAAAAAAAAATTTTTGAGATTTATTGTGATTTTTTTAATGTATGCATTGAATAAATAAATCAATTTTAAACATATTTGCTAATAAAGTTATATTTTTAATTATTTTTTACATAAATTTTGAAACTAAGAATTTTAGTTGCTATGAACCATTGTTTTAAATTAATTAAAACCTTTTAGTTTTTTTATTTAAAGTTTGTGTAACCGCTATCATACAAAATAACATCGTAAGCTTCTTTAGTTAGTTTTAACATCTTTAAAAAGTCTTTAAGTATATACATTAAAAAAACACTTGTTTAAGATTGCTTTCACAAAAAAAACTTTTATCTAATGTTGTTTAAATAAAAAATAACTATAAGAAACAATACAATAGCAACCTTGTTTTTTAATTTACTAAGAACAAATTATTAAAGAAGTACAGAAATATTCTTTCTGATTGAAAATTATAACACTTCCCTAGATTTTGAACAAAATTTAAGCATTTACTGTACAAAAACTTTTTTATCCCAATAATGGATTATTTAATTTTTAGTTAAAGCACATTTAAAACTTTTTAAGATTAAAAACAAAATAATTTCGTTTCAATTTTTTTAATAATTACAGTTATTATACGAAGTATTAGTCAAAATACATCTTTTCGGACCTGCTACTTTAATTTCGTTTTGCATTTATATTTTAGTTTGGTCACTTAGTCACTTTTTTGAATTTTGGTCATAACAACAGTTCAAGTTATTTCTAATAACTTAGTTTACACCTTGCAAGTTTTTAAATCTTTCATTAATATCCCAATCCACCAGGCTACAAGTTTTTGAATTGTGATGATAAAAAAGCAAACATGTTTTTATCATGTTTGACTAAAAAATATTTTTTTTTTTTTTTCATGGTAAAAAAACATCAGTCTCAAACTCTACATGGATGTCTTTTTTGACCAACTTTTTGACCAACTTTTGCTAATTTGTTGAATATCAAAGCGAAATTCTGACCAACTTTTAAAATATTCAACTTCATAAGGAACGACTAAAATTTTTAAACAAACTTAGTAAAAGGGTTGGTATTTGATAATAACCTGTAATTGCGCCTACTAGCGGTTATTTTGTTACAACTTAAAATAAAAAAAATTAACAAAAATAAAGAAAAATATAATAATACTAATAATAATAATAAACTTAAAACAAGGGTATAAAAATTATTATTATGCTTTAAAATTTCATACAAAGCTTTAGATCGTACTCAAATATTGTACGTTGGAAAAATATTTGGAAAATTTGGGGTCGGTCGGACCCCATGAAATTTGTAACATAAAATAAAGGTATTAAACGTTATTGTTTTGCTTTGAAATTTTAAACACAGCTTAAGATCGTACTCAAAAATTGTACGTTGAAAAAATAATTTGAAAATTTGGGGTCGGTCGGACCCCATGAAATTTTTAACATAAAATAAAGGTATTAAACGTTATTGTTTTGCTTTGAAATTTTAAACACAGCTTCGTATCGTACTCAAAAGTTGTACGTTGGAAAAATAATTTGAATATTTGGGGTCGGTCGGACCCCATGAAATTTGTAACATAAAATAAAGGTAATAAACGTTATTGTTTTGCTTTGAAATTTTAAACACAGCTTCGGATCGTAGTTTAGAATTGTAGAGTAAAATTTTTGAAAATTAGTTACTAAAAACTAGTTTTTAAAATTAGTTGACTGGTTAAAACAATGGTAGTTAAATACAGTGTATTTTATTTATTCACTTAGTTATTAATAAACGCACATTTTATATATTTTTTTATTCAAAAACGAATTAAATGAATTTAAAACGAATTTAATCAATTTTTCAATAGTTTTTCGAAAGCTGAAGTTTTTTTAGTCTGTTGAGCACAAGGGGCAATAAAAAGCTTCGTCCTCATTCGGAGGTACATTTAAATTTAGGCATGATATATGATACCACCTTTTGCATAGTTCAGCGCTGCATTCAACCTATTTTGACATAATTTATGTTTAAATAAGTTTTAAAGCTTAAAATTTGTTTATTTTACTATTTGCTAAAAAATTAAAATAAATGTTATAAAGAATTTTCAAATAATAGATAACATGACTAAACTATTTTTAAGTTTATTTGTTTTTTGCCTTACTTTAAAAGTAACAACTTCAGTTGTATTAGATACAATTTGTTAAATACAAAATCGAAGAGTATATCATTGTTTAATAAAAGTTCTATTGAATTAACAAGTTTGTGTATCTTGCTTACCCATTTTATTTTCGGGTCCTCTCTTTCATCCGTTTTCAATCCGCATTTCCAGCAGTAAGGGTCTTCGTTTGGACCTAAGCATTTTGTGTTAGTTTAATTTTTAATTGATCTTAACTTATTTCTAATATATAGGTTAAGCTACAAAAATAAATATAAATAACTTGATTAATAATAAAAGATAAAAGTTAAATAATAAGTTATTAACCAGCTAGGTGCAAAAGTTGTATTGCAGCATTGTTTCGAATGTTATCAAAATCAGGAAGACTTAAATGATCTTCTATTTTACCGTCAAAAAAGCATTCGAGTAACTGAAACAAAAGCTTGCTGAAACTTTATCTTTTTTTTTTAGCTTTTCTTGCTTTACTTAATTTACTACTTCAAAACAGAGATAACTTTACAATATGCAAAATAGGTCTAACCATAGCAAACAGTATGTTTTGTTCATTTTTATCTTTTTCTGTTATAAATTAAAAATTAGTTTTGATTTCCCTATATGCATCTGCTGATAAATGGAGTAAAATTTGATAAGCACATTTCTCAAGTTTTATTCGTTTTTTGAATGCGTCGATACAAACCCATTTTTTTTCTATTTTGTCTATTAACTGTTTCAAAATTGTAATCTTATATAAATTTTAAAGATTTTTCTAAAAGATACTGAAACTAAGATTAAATAAGTGAGAAGTAAAACTTAATTACAAGAAGTTGTGTAGTTAGTCCTTTTAAAACGAATGAAACTTTTTTAGCTTTCAGAAGTTTTGTCCATTCCTCTTCTGTCCAAAATTTTAATGGGGAATTTTTTTCTACAAGCATACACACTTCTTCTGTTAGAAAGTAACTGTTTTATAGATAACGAAAATTTTTCTTCATTACAGAAAAAAAAACAGTGCAAGTTTACTTGTTGGCTTAATAACATTTCCGTAAAAATTCAAAGCTTTTTCATCAAAGCGCTTTCCTGGTATTAGTGTGCAAAAGTCTTTGTGGCTTAATTTTAAAACATCTTTTTCAGATAAGATGCAAGCTTGGAAATTTTCGTTTGGCTTTTTATCCCAAAGGTAGTTCCGCTAAAAATAAAAATGTTTAATAACTTATTGTATATATATTTTTAATTACTCTAAACTAACACGTCGGATATTCATCATTCTGATTGACTCCTCATTTAGATCAAATTTAGAGTTAATACTTTTGTTCTCAATCTAAGAATAATTAAAATTTTTAGATATCTAAGATAAAATAAAATAACATTTAATGTCCTTGGACAAGATGTCAAAAGGTATCCAAATAGTTTGCAACTAATTAACCGAAAGGATTTTAGGTGCACCAGGTCGTAGGATAAAATATTTAAGCTTTTTATTTTGTCTTTAAATAAATAATAAAGTAATAAGTTTCTCTATAAAACTGTTTTAACAAGTTGCATGTTAAACTGAAAGTTTAAAGAAAACAAACGTACTTTTCTGGACATGTTGAACCAAGAAGATTTTTTTTTTGCTTTCTTGTGCTGCTTAGACTTACAACGCGTAATTCCATCTTCACAATCACTTGTATTTAGTATTTGGTTTTCATTTTTCGGCAGTACAATATTGTAATTTTTACAATATAGCAATCGATAGTAGCTGTTAGTAGTTTGTATTATTAATCATAAGTGTTATGTATAAATGCTTTACAAAAGTTAAAAGTACTCACTCAATTCTATCACGTAGACAACGAATAAAATTATCAAATTCCCAGACCTCACGTCTTTTAGAGAAATCTTTTATACTGTCTTTCTCTAGTTGAGGCCTATTCATGGTGTGGTTCTTCATATTGGCGAAATGAGACTCGGCCGCTTGGTTATTTTGAAAAAGACTTTGATTCGGGATAAATCTTGTAATTGTTGCTGTTACAAACGGGATAATTGGTGCCCACTGTGTGATAATGTAGTCAGGAAAAGCAGATAAATGATACTTATTTTTTTTTAAATTTTGTTGTGCTGTTTCAGCTTTATTTTTTTGTTGAGCCTTCTCAAGTGTGTCCTATAAAAAATAAATAAACATTATTACAATGTTATACAAAACGTACGTAACAAAAACAAAAAAATCTTACAAACTTTAAAATCTGTGGTAAACGGAGATCCTTTGTAAACGTTGTTATCCCTGCTATCAGTGTCTGTATTTCTGTCCTTTTTTTTAAGAAAGTTGTTGACGATCTCATCAACATCTTCTTCTGTTGAGCTAAATTGTATTTTAAACATTAGAATTCAATAAAGAAAATTTTTACAACTTAAGTCACAATTATATGTTAAAGTTTACAAAGTCTCACCTTTTTTCGCAAAATCCGTTTAAAATAAAAAAACTATTTTTAGCTTCCTTTGTCCATCCTAAAATAAATTATTTTAAATAAAGTTCAAAAACTTTGAGTGAATATTTCCTTATCAAATATAAATTGTAAAAAAAAAAAAACTCACTTTCACTAGTAGTCAATATACAAACTTTTTCGAATATATATTTTATTGTGTCATACTCTTTACATGTTAGAATACGACAAAATATGGTCATAAGGAAGGTTTTCACTTCGCTATCTTCAACCTCATGTCTTGTAAAGAACCGTTTCATGCTGTTCATGTTGTGCGCACCGCAAACATGAACAGCACATTTCATATACGAATCAAACAGAAGTTGTTTTTCTAAAAAATAAAATTTGTTACTTAACAAAATAGTCACACAAATTAACCCTAAAGACTTACCATCACTATGCAAAATCATGTAGCATAGTTTCAGGTATAGGTCTAGCGTGGTGCCATTGAATTGCTCACACACTGCGTGAAGTATAGGGTAGCTACAATCGCATTCTACCCTTTTCACTTCCTTACCTAAAAGTTGTTTAATGAATTTTAACTGTTAACAGTATTATCAACTATTTTTTTACTCTCACTTTTTAGTCTTTCCATATCTCTTTTTAATACAGCCAGCCACTGCTTGTATGATGTTCTGTCGAGGTTGGTTGAGATCATGCTCGACACTGTTAAAGGTGGGTGGTTGTGTGTTTTAAACTTTTTTAATATTTCACCGTCGTTTCCTTTATAAAAACAGATTGTTCAGATTTTTTCTTAATTGATATTACAGTTTAAAAAAACAATAAAGTAACCTCGAATTAATGCTACTGTATAGTAGACATTTTGACTTTCTATTTGATCGAAAAAGCCATAAGTTGAGTCGATGCACAGTACCGACTCTGGCTTTTTCCGTAGTTTTTGTTTTAAAATTCTTAAATCATTTTCTTCATGAAATATGATTCGAAACGGAAAAATAGCAAACTCTTGGATTACTCCTTTTACAATCTAAATATAGTTTTGTTATAAATGTACAGTTTGTTCTATATTTTTAACTAAACTTACTTTGTTTTTGTTGTATTTTAATGAAAGTTCTTTTTAACTTCTGCAATTTTTTCTATGTAATTCAGCTCATTTTCTTTCCTTTTTTGTTTTATGCAGTATTTAGCGTTTCTTACTTGTTTATTTGTGTACATACCAGAACAATTTCCTATAAAAATATTTTGTTAACAATTTAAATCTAAACAACTTAATATGTTTGTCATTATTAATTTACAAAAACTATGTTTTAAACATTATGGGTACAAGCATTAGTTTTAAAAAAAGTTGCTTATATTTTACAAACCTTCAGAATACTTTTCAATATTACATCTGTTTGATATTGTCCTTGTAACATAATCTATGCTGTCGTTTTCATCTAGTAACTCAGCTATTTTTTCTGTATGTTAGGTTGTTTAAAATATAAAGATTTAAAAAAAAATTGTAAGAATTTAAGAACTATTTACCTTTAACTTTTTTTGTTAATCTTGGTATTGAAGCACCTAGATCTTCATCGTGATAAGGAGTTTTCGACCTTTCAACGACTATTTCCGTCTTATAAACACAAACTGTCCATACAACTTTACATTCTTTTGTAGTTGTGCAATGGAATATCATGCGGAAATAATTTCCATTGAATACGAAATAACAGTGTCTTAGACGGTTTTTTACGCATGGCTTTATAATTTCAGCAATTTTTCTTCTAACAATCTTTATAATTTTAGGGTTTGAAATTCATAGCAAGTAGAATTTTAAGCATTTATTTTTGAAAAACACGTTTAACTCATGTGAAAAAGTTCAAACTAACAACCAAATGTTTTGTTCTACTATTTCAATCTTCTACTATTTAAATCTACTATTTTAAGTTTTTTATTTTTAAAAGTAACTTAGACGTTACTGCTACAAGTTTGTAAAAGCAAGCTGCTACTGCTTCGTAAAAAGAACTTTACTTTAAGTAGTTATAATTTATACAGTTACCATCATCTTTTACAAAAACAAACCTCTACTCCATCAGTTTTTATCATTTTGTATTTATCTTTTTTTTTGTCTACAACCAACTTATTATTATTGAAAATACTTAACCATTCTTTCTCCGTGATTTTAACTTTTTCTTTGTAGCACTATAAGTTTGTATTTGATAAAGTTTATTTATAAAATTTGTAAATAATCAATCAATTTCAGTAATTTTACAAAACTAATATGAGATAACATAACATTTTTAATTAAAACTAACTTTTTTTGGCTCAACATTGGCGTTACAAACAATTGTTGTTGTAAACTCTTCTTCGCTTTCATGTAAGTTTGATTCGCTGAACTGTAAAACAGATTTGTTTTTGTGTAAGTTCTTGATTTTGTATACTACTTTTTAGGTATAAAGGCGAAGTTTAACTAACATGGACACCCTTCTTTTTCAAAGTAAAACATCTATTTTCCAGCTCTGCAAACTTTTTCTTTAAAGATAAATTTTTCCTAGTAAGTTCTTCGTTGCGCTTTGTTTTCAACTCACTTTGTTTTTTAGACTGAAATTAAGTTTATTTAATACAATAAATAACATTAAATGTTCTAGTTTTTGACTGTTTATCTGTATATGTTATAAATGTCCACTAAATTCCTAAAGATATTATATTTTTCTTAATAGTTTTAGTCAAACTAATTTTTCTTAAGTAAAATGTTTTTCTTTAGTTATAATTTACAAAGACACTGACAACTACACCGTTCATTTGCAACTTTGTAAAATTTTTTTTTCAGCTCTGCCAACTTTATCTCTAATATAGAATTTTTTTTGCTAAGCTCTACATTACGTTGGTTTTTTTTTTCATCCTGAAATTAAGTTTATTTGACTACATTTTAACGTATATAAAGTTTTATTTTGTTTTTTATAAACTGTAACTAAATTATATTTGATATAGAAACTTTTGTAACAGTTTTATGTTTAATTAACAAACCGTTTTGACTAAACTGCGGTTAATACTTTTTAAATGTTCACCCAATTTTTCAAGTTTTTCAATTTCTTTATCTTTGTTCTCAATGATCTATGAAAAAATAAGTCATTATCATTGAAACAAAAAATTAAAAATGACATTTGTTAAACTACCTTATAAACTTAAATTAATTTTAGCAACTAATTTTTGGTGCAATTAACAAGAAATCAATGTCTTAATAACTTTTAAATAAGAAGCTGATGTATTGACTGGTGATTTTGGATATTAAATTTTGGATATAAATTAAGGTACAAGACGTTAGTCTTTAGCTTTGATATTTTGTACACAGTTTTGGATCGTAATCAACGATAGTACGTCGAAAATATATTCAAAAAATTTGGGGTCAACCGGACCCCGTGAAATTTTGAATATTAAGTTAAGGTACAAGACGTTAGTCTTTAGCTTTAATATTTTGTACACAGTTTTGGATCGTAATCAACGATAGTACGTCGAAAATATACTCGAAAAATTTGGGGTCAACCGGACCCCAAGAAATTTTGAATGTTAAGTTAAGGTACAAGACGTTAGTCTTTAGCTTTTATATTTTATACTCAGATTCGGATCGTACTCAACGATAGTACGTCGAAAAAATATTCAAAAAATTTGGGGTCAACCGGACCCCGTGAAATTTTGAATGTTAAGTTAAGGTACAAGACGTTAGTCTTTAGCTTTTATATTTTATACTCAGATTCGGATCATACTCAACGATAGTACGTCGAAAAAAAAATTCAAAAAATTTGGGGTCAACCGGACCCCGTGAAATTTTGAAAGCTTAATTAAGGTACAGGACGTTAGTTTTTTACTTTGTAATTTTGTACACAGTTTTGGATGGTACTCAACAATAGTACGTCAAAAAAAATTCAAAAAATTTGGGGTCAACCGGACCCCGTAAAATTTCGAATGTTAAATTAAGGTACAAGACGTTAGTCTAAAGCTTTGATATTTTGTACACAGTTTTGGATCGTAATCAACGATAGTACGTCGAAAATATATTCAAAAAATTTGGGGTCAACCGGTACCCGTGAAATTTTGAATGTTAAGTTAAGGTACAAGACGTTATTCTTTAGCTTTTATATTTTGTACACAGTTTTGGATCGTAATCAATGATAGTACGTCGAAAATATATTCAAAAAAATTGGGGTCAACCGGTACCCGTGAAATTTTGAATGTTAAGTTAAGGTACAAGACGTTAGTCTTTAGCTTTTATATTTTGTACACAGTTTTGGATCGTAATCAAACGATAGTACGTCGAAAATATATTCAAAAAATTTGGGGTCAACCGGTACCCGTGAAATTTTGAATGTTAAGTTAAGGTACAAGACGTTAGTCTTTAGCTTTTATATTTTGTACACAGTTTTGGATCGTAATCAACGATAGTACGTCGAAAATATACTCGAAAAATTTGGGGTCAACCGGACCCCAAGAAATTTTGAATGTTAAGTTAAGGTACAAATCGTTAGTCTTTAGCTTTTATATTTTATACTCAGATTCGGATCGTACTCAACGATAGTACGTCGAAAAAAAATTCAAAAAATTTGGGTTTAAGCCGACCCCGTGAAATTTTGAAAGCTTAATTAAGGTACAGGACGTTAGTTTTTTGCATTGTAAATTTATACACAGATTTAGATCGTACTCAACAATAGTACGTCGAAAAAAAATTCAATAAGTTTGGGGTCAACCGGACCCCGTGAAATTTTGAATGTTAAATTAAGGTACAATATGTTAGTCTTTAGATTTGATTGTTTCAACTTATTTTTTAGTTTTCAACTTCTTTATCTTTATTTGCAATAATCTATAAAAAAATAAGTCACTATCAGTAAGACAGTACAGTAAAAAAAAACCTTATTTGTTGTAGTACTTTAATAATTTTAATCAATATTAGCAACTATTCATTTTATTCAACGACTCACTAACTTTTAAATATGAAGCTACTGTGTTGTTATTATGAACTGAGGGTGATACTTCTTCATGAACTGATGGTGATACTCTTTCATGAAGTGGTGGTGATACTTCTTCATGAACTGAGGGTGATACTTCTTCATGAACTGATGGTGATACTTCTTCATGAACTGATGGTGATACTTCTTCATGAACCGATGGTGATACTTCTTCATGAACCGATGGTGATACTTCTTCATGAACCGATGGTGACACTTCTTCATGAACTGATAGTGATACTTCTTCATGAACTGGTGGTGATACTTCTTCATGAACTGACAGTGTTACTTCTTCATGAACTGGTGGTGATACTTCTTCATGAACTGACAGTGATACTTCTTCATGAACTGACAGTGATACTTCTTCATGAACTGAGGGTGATACTTCTTCATGAACTGAGGGTGATACTTCTTCGTGAACTGACAGTGATACTTCTTCATGAACTGATAGTGGTACTTCTTCATGAACTGATGGTGATACTCTTTCATGAACTGATGGTGATACTCTTTCATGAAGTGGTGGTGATGTTTTTTCATGAACTGAGGTTGATACTTCTTCATGAACTGGTGGTGATACTTCTTCATGAACTGATAGTGGTATTTCTTCATGAACTGATAGTCGTATTTCTTCATGAACTGATGGTGATGTTTCTCCATGAACTAAGCAACCATTGATAGCTGGTTGTACTTCTTTTTCCACTGCTGATTGTACTATGTTAAACATGACTTTAAAATCAAAGGCATAAGTTCAAGTTTTCATTTTTCTAATTAAAAACAAATGTTATTTTATATTTTCCAATCTATTAAACTTTTAAAAAAACACTTCTAACAATAAACACAATAAATCATTTCTTACCAGTACCTTGCCCTGATCTCAGTTCTGTAATTTCTTTCTCTCTGCAAACTGTACCTACCTGGTTATAATAAGTCATTTCTAAAAACTGGCTGACTATGTTAACAAAATTTTACGAATATCACTATTATATAGAAAAGTAATATCATATAAATTGTCTCTTTGGTCTGTAAAAAATGTAGAACTACAAGGGCTTTTTTTCTGAAAAATGAAGTTAACTTATACTAGAGGTTGTAAAAGTAGATAAACAAATAATAGTTTCCTTTACTAAGAAATTGTTATAACACCACGTTTAGAAAGCTTTGTTTTATCATGGTTTTATATGTAAGGAAAGTCTCATAAAATTTAGCTCTAAGTAAAAAATAACTGTTTTATCACACTAACCTTACTAGAATCACTTTTATTAATACTGCTACTTCTCTGCAAAAATTAAGCTGTGTTATGTTATTTAACTTTAAATGTTAGCTATTATTGTCTATTTTCTCATTTACAACATTGAAACAATAACTATTACTTAAACTCTAAAACATTGAAAGTTTAAAGAATAAACAAAAACTCATTACTTTAAATTAAACTACTACAAAACTTATAAAACTATACTAAGTAATTGTACTTACATATTTTTGTTGTATCTCGTTTTTATACGTGTTCCAATACCTCTTTAGTCTTAAACAGTTTCTTTTATGTCTGTCCTTATTTGCTCGGGGAGCTGCTTTTTTTGATATTAACATACAAGCTCTGTGTAAATTGTTATCCACTTCTTTAAAAAAACCACTTTCTGTGGCAGCACTAACAAAGTTTTTGTTACTTTGAAAAACAATATTCATAATAAGTTTTATTAATTTACTATGCTGAAAATAAATCTTGTTTATTAGATATACTTTTGCAACAAGTATCTCTCATAGATTTTATCTAAAAGCAGAACATAGTATCATATTATTAATAAAATGTAGCTAATTGTCTCTCACAACAAGAATCTGCCTAATTTGAAAAATTAGCAAAAAAAAAAATGAACAATCAAAAATTATATCATAAATATATTCAATAATATTATTCAATTAATTATAATTAAATTAATCAAATCCTGCTTCTTTAAGTTAAAAACAATTTAAAAAAAAACATAGGTAAATTAGAAATTGTAACTTATGATATTCAGAAAGTTTAGAGTCTTAAACATGAAAATTGTATGTACTAGAACTACTAAATAAATTAAAAACTTTAACTTAGGTATTAAAGTTAAAACTACTAGATTTTAAAATACAATCAGCTTAAGTAATAAATAAAAAATAAATAAATGTCTTACATACTACCATGAACAAAGGTATTTGAATTAAATTTATAACTTGATAAATTGCTATTTAGCTGGAATTAATTTAACTACTTTAAACTTGCATAGAAAATTTTTGAGTAACATTGTTTCTAACATTGTGACGTAACTAATGTATATTTTGAACTAAATTAATGATATATTTAGTTTTTAGAGTTTAAAGCTGGAGCTTTTTTAAGTTATTTAAGTAGGACTAAAAATTTTGTACTTCAAAGCTATCAAAGCTAAAGACTAACGTCTTGTACCTTAATTTAACATTCGAAACTTTACGGGGTCCGATTGACCCCAAATTTATTAAATTTTTTTTCGACGTACTATTGTTAAGTACCATCCAAAACTCAGTACAAAATATCAAAGCTAAAGACTAACGTCTTGTACCTTAACTTAACATTCGTAATTTCACGGGGTCCGGTTGACCCCAAATTTTTTGATTTTTTTTTCAACGTACTATCGTTGATTACGATCCAAAACTGTGTATAAAATTACAAAGCTAAAGACTAACATATTGTACCTTAATTTAACATTCAAAATTTCACGGGGTCCGGTTGACCCCAAATTTATTAAATTTTTTTTCGACGAACTATCGTTGATTACGATCCAAAACTGTGTACAAAATATAAAAGCTAAAGACTAACGTCTTGTACCTTAACTTAACATTCAAAATTTCACGGGGTCCGGTTGACCCCAAATTTTTTGAATATATTTTCGACGTACTATCGTTGATTACGATCCAAAACTGTGTACAAAATATCAAAGCTAAAGACTAACGTCTTTTACCTTAATTTAACATTCGAAATTTTACGGGGTCCGATTGACCCCAAATTAAAAAAATTTTTTTTCGACGTACTATTGTTAAGTACCATCCAAAACTGTGTACAAAATATCAAAGCTAAAGACTAACATCTTGTATCTTAATTTAACATTCAAAATTTCACGGGGTCCGGTTGACCCCAAATTTATTAAAATTTTTTTCGACGTACTATTGTTGAGTACGATCTAAATCTGTGTATAAATTTACAATGCAAAAAACTAACGTCCTGTACCTTAATTAAGCTTTCAAAATTTCACGGGATCGGCTTGAACCCAAATTTTTTGAGTTTTTTATCTCGACGTACTATCGTTGAGTACGATCCGAATCTGTGTATAAAGTAACAAAGCGAAAAACTAACGTCTTGTACCTTAACTTAACATTCAAAATTTCACGAGGTCCGGTTGACCCCAAATTTTTTGAATATATTTTCGACGTACTATCGTTGATTACGATCCAAAACTGTGTACAAAATATTAAAGCTAAAGACTAACGTCTTGTACCTTAACTTAACATTCAAAATTTCTTGGGGTCCGGTTGACCCCAAATTTTTTGAGTATATTTTCGACGTACTATCGTTGATTACCATCCAAAACTGTGTACAAAATATTAAAGCTAAAGACTAACGTCTTGTACATTAACTTAACATTCAAAATTTCACGGGGTCCGTTTGACCCCAAATTTTTTGAATATATTTTCGACGTACTATCGTTGATTACGATCCAAAACTGTGTACAAAATATTAAAGCTAAAGACTAACGTCTTGTACCTTAATTTAACATTCGAAATTTTACGGGGTCCGGTTGACCCCAAATTTTTTGAATTTTTTTTCGACGTATTATTGTTGAGTACCATCCAAAACTGTGTACAAAATTACAAAGTAAAAAACTAACGTCCTGTACCTTAATTAAGCTTTCAAAATTTCACGGGGTCCGGTTGACCCCAAATTTTTTAAATTTTTTTTCGACGTACTATTGTTAAGTACCATCCAAAACTGTGTACAAAATTTCAAACTAAAAAACTAATGTCTTGTACCTTAATTCAATTTTCAAAATTTCACGGGGTCCGGTTGACCCCAAATTTTCCAATTATTTTTCCAACGTACAATTTTTGAGTACGATCTAAAGCTGTGTTTAAAATTTCAAAGCAAAACAATAACGTTTAGTACCTTTATTTTATGTTACAAATTTCATGGGGTCCGACCGACCCTTAAATTTTCAAATTATTTTTTCAATGTGCAACTTTTGAGTACGATCCAAAGCTTTGTATGAAATTTTAAAGCATAATAATAATTTTTATACCCTTGTTTTAAGTTTATTATTATTATTAGTATTATTATATTTTTCTTTATTTTTGTTATATTTTTTTATTTTAAGTTGTAACAAAATAACCGCTAGTAGGCGCAATTACAGGTTATTTTCAAATACCAACCCTTTTACTAAGTTTGTTTAAAAATTTTAGTCGTTCCTTATGAAGTTGAATATTTTAAAAGTTGGTCAGAATTTCGCTTTGATATTCAACAAATTAGCAAAAGTTGGTCAAAAAGTTGGTCAAAAAAGACATCCATCAAACTCTACCCCTTGCAACGATAAACGTTTTCTGGGGGTACTTATCTCACTTTTTTCCTAGTAACATTAATTAAAAACTTAAAATGTTGCTCAAGTAGTGTTTACTAGTTAATGGTGTGTTTCTTTTTTTTGTATGTGTTGGCCATGGGTTTCAAACCTGCAACGTCAACTCAGAGAGTTTTTAATGTGGTCATTTGGACCGGCATGCCATCAGGCCACATAACTTTATTAACAGGGCTTTTTTAAAAACAATACAATGATCATAGTTTGGATTGTTTACACTTCTCATACTTAAAAATACCTTAAAATTGAAATTGAAAAAATTTAATCAAAACCTTTGATAAAAAAAGATTATGTAAAATTTATATATTTATTAGATAAAGAATATCTATCATTCAAAAAAAATATTTTTTTACTATTTAATTTTTTTTTTTTGTACAAAAAATAACTTTGGCTTTTATATTTAAGCTATAAGTACAAACTACAATCCAGTTTTTACAGAATTGAAAAATCTAGTTCAACTTAAGATATATTGTTATTTTTGTAAAAAGTATTTGATACAAATGTGTATGGACCCAAATTTTGTTGGCCAATTTTCTCAGAACTTTGAAAAGTCACTACAAATCTATCTCCTTTATTTTTCAAGCCATTTCTTCAAATTTTCAGGAAATGTTCCTTGTATAAAAAAAATTGTAATTAAGGAATTTTTATAATTTTGAAAAATAAAATTAAAAAAAGAAAATAAATAAAAAATCTTTTTATTTTTAATAACAAAGTACTTTAACTCAAAATTTTTCAAAACCCTTCATAACTCATTTTGTTATTGTATAAAGATTATACTGTTAAAGTTTGAAGAAGATTACTTGAAAAATTAAGCAGATAGATTTTGAATAAAATAATCTGATTTTGCTATTTTAGTTTTCCCTAACCATGATGAACCTGTTATACAGCCCCAAATTTGAAAATTTAACTGGTCATATCTCAAAAATTTTTGAAATTTTCAAAATCGTAAAAAGCAATTTGAAACTTATTAAAAACTTTATAAAATAAAATCAACTTGTAAAAAAATGGCATACCTCCTCATATGGCCTTAAAATAAATTAGTTTATCTCAATGGTTGAATAAACTTTTTTATATTCTTAAAAATTGGGTAGTAGTTTATACTTTCTTTTTGTTTGAGAATCTCTGTTAATTTTTGTGATATTTTTTTGGTTTCTTATGGCTCTTACGTAGAACCAATAATGATAATAGCAATGGTATTGAAAGTTACTAAGGCCATAAAAGATGATCCAATAATTTACAAAATAACAACATAATCATTAATAAAGTATTATAAATTTATTTTTTTATTTGACTTAACTCAATTAGTTTTTACAATATAGCCACTTTTATAAAAAAGATTCCCATAAGTTTGTAAAAAACATTATTTTGCTCAATTTTTTCACATCAAAGAAAATACAGTTTTGTTTTCTCTAACTTTCTCTAGCAGTTTACCTTGAATTTTAAGGGCATAGGGGGGGAGGGAGGGTAAAAGGCCTTTTTTATTCTTCTATCTTATTTTACTTTATTTTAACTAAGCTACAAGATAATTTTTACAGATTTTAGAAATTCAAAATAACTTTTGATATATGACCGGTCAAAGTCGGAGGCTACAACAGGTTCCTTTTGGGAGGCACAAACTAAAACTGCGAAAAAAGACTATTTCACTAAAATTCTATCTCCTTATAGGTTTTTTAAGATAAATACCTCAAACTTTCAGGAAATGTTCCTTGACATATTTTAAAAATTCTGTCAGAAGGGATTTTGAAACAATAAACAAAAAAAAAAATTTATAAAAAAAAATAAACAAAAAAACATTTTTTTTTTGGTTTTTTTGTTAAAATTTTTTTTTTGTTATTTTAGTTTGCGCCCCCCCTAAGGTACCTGTTGCGGTCACCAACTTTGATCGCCTAAAACTCAAAAATTACTTTGAAATTTAGAAATCTGTAAAAAGCATCTTGTAGCTTGTATAAAACTCTTTAAAATTGAATCAAGTTGTGAAAAAAGTGTTAAACCCCCCCCCCCCCTATGCCCTTAATAAATATAATACTCCATGAAACTTGTCAAAGTAGATCTTAAATCTTGAAAAGTTAACTAATAGCATATATTTATTAGCTCTTAATCATCTTCATTTAATCTAAGGGCATAGGGGGGGGTAAAACACCTTTTTCACAACTTGATTTTATTTTAAAGAGTTTTATGTAAGCTACAAGTTGCTTTTTACAGATTTCTAAATTTTAAAGTAAATTTTGAGTTTTAGGCGATCAAAGTTGGTGACCGCAACAGGTACCTTATGGGAGGCTCAAACTAAAACTGCAAATATCTTAAAATCTATCTTCTTCTTCATTTTTTGAGCTATAGACCTCAAACTTTCAGGAAATGTTTCTGATATATTTAAAAAATTCAGTGGGAATGGATTTTGAAAAAATTAACAAAAAAAAAATTTATAAAAAAATAAATTTTTAAATTTATTTATTTACAAAGGCAACAATGTTTCTCCCCTAAGGGATCTTCAGGCCTGTAAAATAAAATAAACATAAGACGATGGACAACTTAAGAAAATACAATAATGCAAAAAATTATAATTGAATTCAAATTAAAGTTAAAAATTAAAAATGTATAGTGCTATTACTAGATAATTAGTTAACAAAATTAAAAATTTTATAATAATGAAAAAGACTTTTTAAATTTTGAATATGATTTATACTTACAATAGATGATTTGTTCTATATAGATTTGGATTTAGCTTATAACAACACAAAACAAAATGGCGCTTAACAAATGAGGGTACAAGTAATAACAAAAATAGAATTAAGTGATAAAAGAATTAATACGCTAAGTTTTAAAATAAAATTTCCTAAAGTGCGGGCAGGTGTAGAAGAGCTCTTGTCTTTTGTTTAAAATTCGTTTCTTATTAGCAAGTGCTATTTCTATTTTTTCCAAATTGCAAGTCTGCAAGGGAAAAAACTGTGATTTACCCCACCTATGCAATTAATTTCTTAAAAAATAATTCACTTGTTTTAAAATTTTATGTTAGTATGCTTTTGGTCATTTTTGATGTTTTCCAAATAATTGCAGTCATTTTACTATTGTAGAAAAAAATGTGATGTAATCAAAAGTTCAAGAGTTTTTGCAATAATGGCCACTGCTTTTTAAAAGTTAGGGGAATAGAGGGAATAAGAATACTTTTTACAAATGTTAACAAATGCTTTTATTTAAGATGAAAGTATAAGTGGTAACCAAGTTTATTAATTCTGAAAACTTTTGAAGTTAAAGATATAGTCATTAAAGTAAAAAAATCCCCACATAACCTTATGGTCAAGTTTAATTTGAGTTCATAAAATCAAGTTTCACTTGCAAAATTGTTGAATATAGAAAATAGATATGTAATTTAATCATCTAAAACAGTAAATGAAAAACCTTTTTTTTTTAGTAATAAATAAATTATTGAGCCATACTACTTTAGTGAATAAAAAAATACTATGCATTAGTATGGTTTATAAAGTTTATATATATGTTAACCAATAATTTTAATCAGTTTGTGTTCTCTATTAATAACACTATATTTAATTAAAAATACTTTTGCTTTATTTTCAACGTTTTATGCATTTTTTTACAAAATATTGAGATAACTGTTTTTTTCAAATAACACTTTTATGCAAAAGAATAATTCACCTAATATTTTGAAATTTTCTTAATTTAAGAAATTATACTAAGTTTATAATAAAAACTGCCTACCTTATTTTACTACATATATCTGTGTGCTTCGTGTTATTTTATTGTTGCTTGAAAAACTTTGAAGAACCTTTATAGGGGAAACGGCGTAAGTTTGAGCAATAATCGCTGAATAAAACAAATTTTATAATAAAAACTGCTTAACAGAAACACATTATTTTTACAGATCTCACAAATCAGCATATTATTTGAAACTTGAAAAGTAGCAGCTTTTGTAGTCTCACTTTACAAAGATGTCAATTACCACATACAGATATCATCAAATCCTGAAAGTCCTGTTGTATCAGCATTTCAAATGGTTAGTTTTTTTGATGTTTTTCATTTCAGCACTAAATTAAGTTGATCAAGTTAAGGGAATGAAATGGGTATTCTTAAAAACTGTTTGTTCTTACATAGAGATTTTAAAAGTTTAATTTTTTGTAAGCAAGACAACCAAATATTTACTAAGACACTTTTGCACAAAAAATCAGATTCGTAATGGGTAATTTTTGCTCAAAAGGTCCATAAGCAAATATATGATAAAAGAATAAAAATGAGTTAATATTAAAATACTATTTAAAATAAGTTTAAAAAACTACTGACCAAAGGGGTAATAGTGAAAGTAAAAATAAAATCCACTGTAAGTTAAGGCTATAGGGGGGTAAACCATGTTTTTTACAATTTGATCTTATTTTAAGGAGTTTCTACTAAGCTTCAAGTTGCTTTTTACCATTTTGAAAAATTCAAATCATTTTTTTAAAATATGACAGGTCAAAGTCGGGCCGCATAACAGGTACCTTATAGGAAGGAAAAACAAAAATGGCAAAAAAAATCTATTTCATTTAAAATGTATCTTCTCCTTTATTTTTAAACAATTTTGCTCAAATTTTTAGGAAATGTTCCTTACATTATAAGAAAAAATGTTACTTGCGAATTTTAATAATTTTAAGAAATAAAAGTTTTGTGACAAAAATTAAAAAAATATTTTTTTAATAAATTTTATATCTTTTAAAACTAAAAAAATTCCTACATAACGTTTTTTTTTTCTTGTAATGTAAGGAGCATTTCCTAAAAATTTGAGCAAAATTGCTTAAAAATAAAGAACAAAATATATTTTAATGAAGTAGACTTTTTTTTGTTGTTTTTGTTTTCCCATCTTATAAGGAACCTGTTATGTGGCCCGACTTTGACCAGTCATATCTCAAAAAATAATTTAAACTTTTTAAAATGGTAAAAAGCAACTTGAAACCTAGTAAAAACTCTATAGAATTAGATCAACTTATAAAAACCATGGTTTACCCCCTTTGGCCTTAATTGGTATATAATATAAAAATCTGTTTAAAATCATTTTGTCTATTTTTTTTTTTGAATTTATTCAATGCTAAACTTTAAAAAATTTACAAGAACTTTTTGTTTTTGTATGACTAATATGACCAAAAAACTAAAAAATGTTTTTTTTTTAAATGTTTATATTCTGGTCACCAAACTTGGTTTAAATAGTTCGAAATGTTCAAAAATATTAATGCTAAACTACTTTTCCAATATACTTTTGTGTTACTTTAAAACCTATAAGAAAGATGTAAAACTTTAGGTTTACAAGAACATCTTCTAAAAACATAGCAATAAATAGATAAATATTTACAAGCCTTGCAGGTTTGTTTAAGTTACTCCGAAATTTTTCATTTATTTAAAAGTAAACTCAGGCCGGATAATAATTAATTACTAGAGTTTACTCTTAATATAACAACTAGCATATTTTAAAATACTTGGCACAAGAGGTTTCTGTTTGACAACTTATTTACAACCTGGTAGCTGTAAAACGATTGATTATAATTTATCTAATAACTTACTTAAAATAGGTAAACAATAGCTCGTTTGTAATTTTAAATTCTATCAAGTATTCATCGAATAAGGCTGTGAACAACATATGGCCGGCTGGTAAGATTTGGTAAACTAAATTTTAAATAATTTTATTTTACTAATCAGCAACTAAAAAACCAATATTTAAAAAAAAATTATACAAGTATTATATAAGCTAAAGTTAGCATAATCTGTGATGATAACTTCATATAAATATTGTTACAACCTATTTTTTTAAACTTCTCTAATTTTTGTTTATCAATATCTTTATAATTCTATATCAAAAATAAAATTTTAATAACATTTTTAAGTCTAAAATTACACTTAAAGTTTGTTACTAAATTTTGTTTGTCACAATTATTTTGTTTTAAGACTTCTTAAAAACATTTTTAGAAACTTTATTGCTTATGTTTCAAAAGTTACTATAAATTTAGCTACTTGAAAAAAAAGTTTTTTGTTAAAACTATGAATATTTGATAAGATATGAATTTTTTAAGCTTTAGAAATTAGTGACCAAAATTTTTTTAGCTTGTATTTAAAACTTGGTTTCTTCAAGTTTTTTGTACTTTTTTTGGGCAGGTATCAAATATGCACAAAGGGAAATTCTTGTGCAAAGACACTTTTGTTCAAGTTTAAAATTTATTTTCTTTATTTTTTTATTAACACTATTACCATTAGTAAGAAACTTTCTTTTTCCTCATTTAACTGTCACTGTTACTCCTAACCCGTACAATTGGTCAATTTTTTTTCATGTTATTGATTTTTTTTTTCATAATCACTTTTACCCTTAGTCTATAATTTTTTGTAAATTTTTATTTGTTTTTTTTTTCAACTCTTCTCCAAAAGTAACCTTTTGTGCTCATTTGACTCTTTGTTTAAAAGTGTCTTATAAATATTTGACCCGCCCCAATTTAATGAGTAATAAAACTAGTTAAATTTAAAAATGTTGTTCAACTACTGTATGAGAAAGTAGATTTTAGTTTGTTAGTTTTATTTTGCAATTTTAATATGCCCCTTTTCATAAAAAAAACTTATTAAACTCTTCAAATTTTAATAGTTACTTTAAGTTATAAAAATGACTAGTAGCTAATACATAAATGTGAAGATATGACATTTTAAAAAGTGCTCTTAATGCTATGCTCTTAATGAAAAACTTCATTTATTTGTTCCAAAATTATCAAAGTTTGATCTTTTTTTATTAAAGTTGTTTTAAAATTAAAATAACATTGGAAGCAACTTACAGCTTAGTGATTAATGTAAAACTAAGTTTAAAAAAAGCAATTTAATCAATCCTGTAGCCTTCAAAATTTTGTTTTACAAACAAGTTTTGGTTTTTGCTAAGGTTCTGTTGAAAATAGAATATAAATATTCATTATATTATAATAGAAAACTCATCATTGTATTGGGAATCTTGGCTGCGGAACAATCTAAGAAATTATATTTGTGAGATATAATATCAAGCCATAGATGTTACTCTGTCTGAACATTTAAACATTCGGAGGTAGACACCCTATGATATTTGAAACAATGTAAATATTTAAATAAATTTATTTAATGTTTGGATATATTTATAACCCAAAAATTATTTTTGTTTTGTTACATCTATAAAAAGCAACTTGAAGCATAGTAAAAACTTAATTAAATAATACTAAAATGTGAAAACTTGATTTACCCCCCTCTCATCCCTATGCCCTTAACAAAGTTTTCTACCTCAAGCTTAGTATTAAAATATATCTAGACCTAAAAACTTGTACATTCAAAACCACAAAGATATTCAGAAACCTAGAAGAAATTGCTCATAAAAAGGTCGCAACCCTGATTATTGCAAGGTATATTTCCTAAAAGTTTGAGATTTATTGATTAAAAATGAAAGAGAAGATAGATTATATGTAAATTAATCAAGTTCTAAGAAAATGGGCAATGAAAAACTTTTCTTTATACGTTTATATCAAAAACTTTTTACAAAATTAATAAAATGATAATTTTTTTTTGTTTTAATTCTTTAAAAAGTATCTTAAAGTATATAGTTGTAGATTTTATTTAAAAGCAACATTTATTAAAAGTCAATATTAGACTCCTCTTATGGCTTTAATAAAAAAAAGTAAGATAAAATTTAAAAAGTGACTTTCCTGCATAATTCCAAATCAACTGTTAGCTTTGTTATTAATGCAAAACATAAGTAATTTAAGAGAAAGATTTAATTATTTCCTAATAGCTTAAGGTGTTTTATTTTAACCACAAATTTTTTTTATAGTTGAAAAAAAAAATTATAATAATTTTTTATACTGCAACAGAAACTCATCGTTGTCTAATCTATACTCCAAAGCAATTGAGCAAAATTAAGATAATTGGTCATATCAACAATGGATGGAGGTACATTTGAGAGTGGAATTGTAAGAAATTTGAAACAATGCTAAGTTTTTACACCAAAAAGCTATGCATAATAAAATTTTATAAAATTTATAGTTTTAATTCTATAGACTGCTCAAACAAAAAAACGAAAACTTCTATTTGTTTTAATTTATTTTATCTAATACAATGTGTAAAAGTTTTAATTCTACAATCAGTTTGTGTTCGATTTTTAAGTTAAAGTTTACAACGTATAAATATATTTATAACTATTAAATGTAACTTTAATATCTTTTTTTTACGTCAATAATAGTAACTTTGTTTGAAAAGTATATTTTATTTATTTTTTAGAAAAGTTTTAGCTTCTTATTCTTTGGTTAAAGGTTAATAACTTCAAGTATGTATAAAATTTAAATAAGTTGTGTATAAATTACTTTCTTAATTACAATTAAATAAAATGTTTACAATTGGTAGCAAAATTGTTCATGTAAGCCAATATTAAACTCAATGAAGTTGGTTTAATTTAAGAAATTAGATTTATTTGTTTTAAAATTTACTTGGAATAGTTTTTGTTCACTATATTTTATCAGAAATAACTTTAAATTTATAACATTTTTATATGTATTGTACCAGTAATAAAGTATTTCAATATTATACTTTTATCTATAAATAATAAACTTTTTTTATACATTATGCTATATATTTATATAACGATCAGTCTTAAAATTTTCTTTTTTTTATTGTAAAATAATCATATAAAATCTTTAAGTATAATTATAAGCTATGATGTTTTTCAATAACAGAGCAAAAATTATATCTAATTATCAGTCATAATCTGTATAAGCATTTTGTTATATGTATAATTGTTAGTCATGTACTATATCACTACTTTATTATTCATTTTATTATCATTTATAAAGTATTTTATTATCCAATATTGTGTTATATAATTATCAAGGTACTAATATTTTGTAATATACTTACTGGTTTAGAACAAAATGTTGTTTCTGATATTATTGTTTAAATAAAAATCAACTTAAGTTAATAGTTTTAAATATCATATGTCAATAAATATATATTATTCTTTATTTTTTTAAATAATTTAATATGAGGTTATAATTGAGACTTAAACTTAGTTTCTATTAGCTGGTACATTTTGAATTATAAATATATATTATTTGATATTCTCAGATTCAGCTTTAAGTTAAGGTGTTTATAATTTAAATTTTGCAAGCTAATAAAAAACTAAGTTTTGAATGTTTGTTTAAATAAATTATTTTAATATTAAACTGCTATTTGCACGATAAACAAATAAATATTTTACTATGAGACTTTATAAAATAGAACTTTTTTTCTTCCAGTTAAAATTTAAATTTATTTAAACCAAAAGTGCTACAGAAATTTTTATGTAACTTCTTTAGGTATATGCTTACCAGTAAATTTGTTTTTTATAGTTTATTTTTTTTAGTTTAGTAAAAATCTATATTATTTAATTTAATAAAATAAAAAACTTAAGTTTTGTGTCTATAAGTAACTATTTACTTGATTCAAGGTGTCTACTAATTTTTAACTAACTAAATTAAGTCATTAACAGGGTTGCCACTTTACCTAGAAACATGGAAAAACCTGGAATTTGACAATTTAGGCAAAAAAAAACCTGAAATTTGAGAAATTTTGAAAAATACCTGGAAAAACCTGGAATTTTGAACGAAAATCACTATAAAACCTGGAAAAATCTGGAATTTTCAATAATTTTTACATGCTAGTTAGTAAAATTTTGATTTGACACAAAAAATCTATTCTCTAGATAATTTTTTTTTTGTCATCATCAAAAAATTTTTTATTAAAAACACATTTAAAGTAACTTTACAGTATATTTCCAATATTTTTATACTATTTAACACAGTTTCATACTTTTAATTTAACTTTTAAACTAAAATAAAACCCAGAAATGCTTGTTTTGAAAAACCTAGAAACATTTTTGAAATAACAAGTGACAACCCTGCATTCATAGGTTTTTACATTTAGTTAAACCACTAAGATTTAACCAAGTTCAGTAATATACTGTTTTAATGCTTTGATAAATTATAACTTTTATTTACATTTTATAAATGAGTATAAACAATACCAAATAAATCACTTTATATTAGGTTTAGAAAAATTACTAAAAGATTCGGTTTACAAGTATATTACAAATGGCTGAATATTTTTTGAAATTATTGAATTTTTGATCTTGCTATGAACGTTAAACTTTTTTTTTTCTAAATGCCCAATAGCTGAGTTGATAATATTTATAATCATTTATAAAATGCAAACAAAAGTTGTATTTAGTCATACTAATAAATAGCTTTAAAACTTTGTTTGTATAAGTATGTAATATGACTACGATTATAAATCTATTGAAATGAAAACTTTTTACGACATATATATTCATGTTGATGAAAATGCATGTTTTGTAGCAAACAAATGGTTTCTTATATTTACAAACTTTTATATTTTATTATTTAAGATAAATATTTAAATTTTTTAAAAACATCTTTTTAACCTAATATGAGTCAAAAGTTTTTCCCAATAAATTTGTTAATTATTTATAACAAATAGCCGTAAATAAATACTTATTTAAATAAATAAGTTAAGTTGTAAATTATTTGCTTTCTTTATTATAAGTTAAACTAAAAACTAATGTAAATACTTTTCTATTTAAAATTTTGCTTAAAATTTAAAGACAAGATTTTGCGCTATTTTTTATTTTATTTGTTCCTTGAATATTTCTTTTTGAGACAAATATTTCAAAAATTTTGAGATTTTAATATCACTATGTATTACAAAAATTTTAAAGGCATAGTATATCAAACATAAATTTAATTAATAATTAAATCATTAAAACTTAATTAAAGTATTAACAAATAATTTATAAAATTTTATGTCTGAAGTTTTTGAATAAATGTAATAATGCTACAATATAATAAAATTTAGTACAATTTTATAAACTTTATTATTTTAAATTTTTTCGGCTTAAATTAAACATTTTATATATAATTTAGATATTACCTTAATTTTAAAAAATAATATACTTGTTTCAACCTTTGGTAACTGAAGCTATTTTAATTAAATACTTAAAATAAAGTAGTCGAGTTATAATATTTTTTTTGTAATGTTAATAAAAAATTACCAAAAATTATTCAACATAGTTTTCAAACTGTATCATTTTCAATAGATAACAATTACAATTTTTAAATATGTAAATTTTGTTTGAGCAGACATTATTTATTGTTACTATGCAATTTAACTTGATTTTTACATATTTTTATTAATTGTAAGTGCTATTTTTGTTTTTGTCTAAGGTTGAGAATATTGCAGATTTGAATTACTCTTTAACTGTTTTTTATTTAATGCATTAATATTACCTTTTCCTAATACTCTTTAAAAAGTTAATGATAATATTTTTTCTTTTGTTCAAATGTTGTTTTATACCTTAAAGTGATTTTTTTTTAATTTTTTCTCTTCATTTTTGTCATATTTATATGTGTCTTTTCATGTGTTGTTTGAAAAAATTTTATTGTATTTCTATGCCTTTATGCGTACTTATTTATCTTTACTTTTATGTTTTTTTTTGTGCAGTTTACCCGCCTGAGTCTTGTTTATTATTATTTATAAGTACCTAATAGCTTAAATTAAGTAGATTTTAAGGAGGTACTTTATCTTGGAATAATCTAGAATTAAAAATCTATGCAAAAATGTCTTGATTTAAGTATTTTTCGACAAACAAAACTAGTGGTTAAATAAACTTAATTTTCTATAACAGGGTTGCCAATTTATCTTGAAACCTTGAATATGACAATTTAGGCAAATATGAATCTGGAAAAACCTGGAATTTGAGAAATCTTGAAAAAAACCTGGAATTTTGAACGAAAATCACTAAAAAGTCAGGAATTGAAAAAAAATTTACATGTTAAGTAGTAAAATGTTGATTTGACACAAAAATTTCTGCCATATAGATAGTTTTTTTTTTGCATCATTAAAATTTTTTTTGTTGAAAAACACATTTAAAGTAGTTTTACAGTATCTTTCAATGTTTTTATACTGTTTAAAACAGTTTCTGACTTCAAAGTAAAAAAAGACCCAAAAATATGCACTTTTAAAATTGGAAAAAAGTTGGAAAACCTGGAAAAAACATGTGTCAACCCTGTTATAAGTAAATGCACAACTAATCAAATTAAAACAATTTTAAGGACCACAACTTACAAATTGTTTTTATTTAAGCTAATTTTTTTGAAATGTTGCTAAACCATGTTTTGAACAGTAATTTTCGTTTTTAAAAACTATTTGTAAGATTTTTCACTGACATACTTTTAATAACATACACTATGTGTTTATTTGCTTATATCCTTTAACATTTTAAGTACTTAAATTGTCATGTAACCGTATCTCTCAATTAAATCTAATTAAGAAATGTGTATAATAACAATTTGATAACGTGTACCAAAGTTGTCACTCATTGGATTGGTTTAGTTAAATAATTTTGTAAAAATGTTGTTAATAAGAAAATATATGACTATTTTTATGCTCAAAAGTATTGAATTTTAATATTGATAATTTTCTTTGATTTCATACTCTAGAAATTTTACCTAGATGATCAATTGTTTGAATTATAAAGATAATTCAAAAAGTAGTTATTAGAACTGTTTTCAAACCTATTTTAAGCTTATTTTTAGTCAGTTAATAAGGAAATTTTAACTACTAACTAACAACATTTTTTTTTTGTTTTCTATACAAATTTAAATTCTAGGTATTAACGATAGTTACTTTCAATAGTTTAATTAAAAAGGTCTTATATCCATATAAATCAGGATTTCTTAAAGGCTTTGGTAAGTAATTAGAGAAAAGAGCTTACTTTTATTATTTATGTTAGGTTTACGATATGAGACGTCATTAATATGGGAGCCGATCATATCTAAACCTATTTAACCTTTTCTCACCCTAAAAGTTTTATTTTTCTTTCGTTTATTGTTCATAGTATACAATTTACTAAATCGTTTAGTTTAAAATATTTTGAACGTTTCTTTGTAGGATTTCAAAGTAAAAAGTCATTACTATATCTAACTTTTATCATATAGCAACATACGTGACTACAATATTTTCAAAATATGCAAATTTTACAAGGGTTTTTGTGTCTAAAGAATGCCTTTTGCATATTTTACTTACTTTATTTTATATTTATCTTCATCTCAAAAGCAGGTGTTCTATTAGAGATTTTGATTGTTAATCTTAAAAAGGAGTTTTATCTATGCAATATACATATATAAATTTGTAAGTCTACTTTTTTTTCAAAGTTATAAAAAATGTAACTTTTGTTTGATAAACAAATTTACAGAAAAAATGTTACCAAAAGAGTTTTAAATGTTTTACAAATTAACCATACAATTTGTTGCCCTAATCAAGGGGTCTGCATTCATAAAGTTGTCAACAAAACATTAAAGATATATACGCGAACCGCAATAGAGGTTTTAGTTTATAATTTTACTAAAAACTGCAGGACATCCAATGTATATTTTGAGTAACAAAAAAAATGTAGCCAATTTTATATCTCTATTTAGACTGCGTGAATATCTAGTGGAAGTTTTAAAATTTTTAATCCCGAAATATATATTCTAAATAATCCCAGTCTAAATTTTGTTTACCGCTAATTGACTTTCAGAGCTTGACTTTAATACTATTTTAAAAACCAAGAATATCTTGTGTAAGCTAAAAGGTTTTTTTTTTGTTGGACAAATTATGTTTCACGTCGGTCAATTTTTTTACCTTTATAAGCCGCATCAAAGTTAGATTAAATATATGCTAAACGGTCAACGTCTAACCCTATGTTAGTCAGTAAAATCTTCAGATAAATATTATAGCTGAAATTTTACTTAAAGGTCAAATCACTTGTATTAAATAAAAATGATAAAATTAAACTAACTAAATTTTTTTAATCTTATTGTCGAAACATCGTTTCACGCAGTTAGATTAATTCAAAAAAAATCTCATTTATTCTCAATGTTAAAATCTGTAATTTTTTATTGTACTTTCAAGAAGACATTAGGCTAAACTTAAAATAAAACTGGTATCTATTTTTAAGGAGCAAACAAAATAAAACTCATAGTAAAAAGCTATTATTTTAACAACAAAATATAATTAATAGTTGAATTCATACAAAAGTTAAAAATATAAGATACTTTATAATATTATAAGTTTAAAGCAAATGAACACACTAACATTTAGTAGGCTGGTAAAGTTTGAAAACAAAAAATCTTTTTAAACTATCACATTGGAATAATTTACACTGCTTAAACTCTTAAAACGACAATACTTATCTTTTTGTTAATTAGTTATAAGTTCTGCTTATAAAATTTAATAATGTTGTAAATTTATATTTTTAACTTTTAGATAAAATGATAATCATAGAAAAACCAACGATAAAATAGTATATTTAATATATTATTAGTTAAAAAACAAAAAATATAACTTTAAGCTAGATTTATTTATTAATTTTTAAAAATGCACAAATATAAATTTAAAATCAAATCTTTAAATTTTATTTTTAGTGAGCATATCTTCTTGTTTATAATATTAATACCAAAGTAACTTTGTACAAGAAAACTTATAAAGATATTTTGTAACTTCACATGATTCTTCAGACCATTCATCTTTATCAACACCATAAAAAACTACTGATGATATTAAATTTTAAAAAATTATGACTTTGTTTCCAATCGAAATAGCTCTGTGAAAATTACTATAACCGTAAGATAGTTTGAGAGCAACAAACATTGTCAAAAACTTCACAACTGTTTTTTCCATCATCCATAACAAATAATTTTTTTTTCATAGTAACTAAACTGTGGAAATAGTGAGGACATGTCATAAGAGGCATTGGTGTCCATTTATCAAAAAATACATCATATGAATCTACTGTGTTCATAATATTATCATAATTATTCTCACCACCTGAAACTAAAATTTTTCCTTGAAAAATTGTACAAGCAGCTGAATCTCTAGCATCATTCATTCCAGCTGATTTTTTCTAACTTTTGTATTTTGTTTGAAATTGTAGACATGAATTCAACATTATATAGTCATCATCATCATCAACATTATGATAACTTCCTCCAAAAACATAAATTTTCTCAATAAATCCACATACACAATAGTACTCGGGTTCATCTAACATATTAGCTACTACAGTCCATTCATTAGTAGAAGGTGAATATTTTTCAACAGACATTATATCAGTACCACGTTTATCATGACCACCAAATACGTAAACTTCTTCTTTTATACAAACAGCTTCAAAACTTGATCGTTCTTCATTCATTAAGGAAAGTGCTTTTATTTTGTTTAAATTGCTTCCATAAATTTGTTATGCACTTGCAACTCTAGTATTAGACTCATCATCATAACCACCACAAACTAATATATTAAAATTAAGTTGACTACAATACCTATTTGTATAAATGCGACTTGAGTTTTTTAAAACAAACTTTCCTTATTAGTTGAAAAAAAATCTGCTTTTTTACTAAATATTGAATCACAGTTTTAAATAAACTTTAATGCAGGTTTTGACAGCAATGTAAAACGAACTTTTAATAACAACTGTTTTGCATATTTGCTACGTTCTTTAATGTTGTGTTTCAACCATGTAATTACTGCATTAAATACTTCAACTTCTGTTTGATTATTTAATTCAGAACTTTCAAGAATTTTTGTAACAAGACATAGGTCTAAGTTTAAAAAGTTTTGAGTTTCAACAACCATTGGAAAACAACGTTCTATAAAAAGCAAGGATGACTTAGAAATAGTTGCTAGGTTGTAACATTTAGCTAAACTATAAAATTCGACAACATTTTTAACTGTTAATTTGTCTAAATGATTTTGCTTATCTTCACCACTGTATGTTCGTTTTGGAGAAGCTTATTTATTTTAAAAGCATACACGATTTCAGGTTTTTTCATATTTGGTACATCTAAAAAAAT
>NW_028139324.1:57308-104487 GCF_965202585.1 Thalia democratica | reverse complement strand
TTTTATTTTGTAATAATGACCATTTTTAAACATAATATTGTTTTATATTTTCCACTTACTAACTTGAGCTAGTTTAAATTCAGTATTTATAAAAACTTGGATTTTATTTATTAAATGTAATATTTTAATATTATACTTACTGGTAGCCTTAAGTTTTGTAAGTTTTTTGCTTCATGCTAATTTAGTTCTAAAGTAAATTTGTAGTGAAGTTTTCCATTTTTCTTCCAATATTACTACTATTTCTACTGCTGCAATACTTGTTTAAAGTTGAAAACACAAACTGGTATAAAGTACAACAAGTAATCCATATTGATTGATTCAAAAATAAATTTTCAAATGCATATTTTCTAGCTAACAAATAGTCTTTTAGCGAAATATGAGAATTTTAAAATACTTTTGTTAAAGAGTTTTTAATTGCTTTTTCACAGAACAGGTAAATTACAATACAAATAAAGGCACATTTAGTAAATATTCTTTAAAGATATTCCACAATCCATAAACTGTAAGTAAGTTTTATAACATTTTTTATTTCAAGTATTTTAATACTTGTTAATACTGCTTAATACTCGAGTAAAAACCTTTATTTTAAATTGTTGTCCCACACATTGACATTGTTGGAATTTCAGTTGTAAAACCTGTAACTTATACCCGGTATTGACCTTTTATTAAACTTGATTAAGTTAGACCCACTAGTTTTTGGGGACTAAAGATAATTGTTTATCTTTGATGGGTGGCAACAATTTTTGTGTTATGCTCTTATAATCAGAGTTGACTAAGCTTTTATATAGGACTCTAAATTTATACATAAATAAAGCTCAAGTAACTAAGATTGATTTTTTTGTTATGGTTATTTTCCAATGTTTGTTATCAATCAAACTGTTGTAAAATGGTAAAGTATTTATAAATTTTATAAGTCAACAGTATATGTTATCACAATTTAAAATAAATACTTTAATTTAAGTTACAAGCTCTTAATTAGACCTGAAAATCATTGTTTGGCTATAAGTTCTTTTAATCAAACAACAAAGTCATAATGATTTGTGCAAACGTTAGAAATGATAGATACAAATTTGTATATATGTGTAGTTTTATTTCATTTTTTCATATTTTATAGATATTTTGTATATCTGCCTGAAAATCTTTTTACTTTTTTAATAAACATATTTAAGAAAACATTAATTTATGCCTACTTATTATGGTTTAAAGCATAAAAACTTCTTTTTCAAAGTTGTTTAAGTTTATGATTTTTTATAGAATTGAACTATATACAAAAACAATATAATGAACACGTCAACATCGTGTACACTGTTCAATGGAGATGAAACAAAATGCAACACCATAATTGTGCTCAAGAGAATTACTGCCAGCCTCTCAATTATTGGCTGCCTTTTCATGATTGTCATGATTTGGCTCTTCAAAAAATACCATGTTAGTTCTCAGCTTTAGTTGCAAATTATATACAGTCAAAAACATTTAATTACAACAAAAGTAAGTTGTTTTCAGTGCTTTATTATAGTTTATACCAGCATGAAGTGCTAGAATTTATAATATTTGATAATTTATTTCTTATTTTCTTATACAGAAGTTTTTCACTTATTAGTTTAAAAATTTGATATTAGACATTTTTTTTATCTGTTATCAAGTACTATTTATTGTTGCAGTAATTCTATTAGCCTTTAAGTATATATAACGTGGTTATGTACAGATTAAAATTATTACAATGTTAGTTAACATTAGTTTAATAATAATTTTTTATCATTCTTTAACTACTAACATAAGTTTTTTAACATTTTTTGCAGGTTCAATCACAAAGATTGATTCTTTATCTCAGCATTGCGGCTCTTTTTGATGCTATTGCCTACATTTCAGGTGAATATTTAAAAAATTGTGACATAATATAATATTTCTATAACAAAGGAAAATACAAACTACATAAGCCATTTTTATTGTATTACCAGAAAACTTATGTTAAAGATGTGTTTATTTTTTATAGTTAAGTTTTTAGTAAAAATAATTTTGGTTGTTTTTTTTAAGTTTCAACTGTTTTAAATTTATTGTTTATATAAACTATAGACAGTAGTTTTTTACTACTAGTACTCAAGCATGTTTATGTAAAACAAAAAATAGTTTGGTTTCAACTTCTTAGTTTTTCAATATAATATACTTAGCAGTAGTCTATCAGTGTTTTACTTTATTGAAAACAAGGTTTATAAAATAGCATGCAGTTAGTTTTTGTACTATAATAAAATAATTTTTCTATAAATATGAGTTTAATAAAAATAAATGTACCACAGTTGATAAATTGAATTTAAATTACACAAAACAGGCGATGTGACACCTGACGGTCCGGCTTGTGATTTTGAAGCTTGGATGCTCACTTACTTTGACTGGGCGGTACTATCATGGGTACGTTTTGTATGTAAGATAACACACTAATTTGTTTCAATTGTGTATACAGGTAGTTCTGTATGTATAGTTCAATTTGCTTGTGATGAGTAAATCCGATGTTTAAAGATGTATTATAGAAATTAAATTGTACAACTTACTGGTTTTAAATAACTACAAATTTAGTGTTTCACGATTTAAACATCTTATTTGAAAATATTTATCATAACTGAAAAATAGAATATTTGTATTTTATGTTAGATATTTTTAACATACAATGCTCACCTTAGAAAATGATATAGTAATTGATTACAAGCCTATGTGTGCTATTGGTTTTTATGTCATTTGTAGTTATCTTCCTGATTCAGCTTTTTTCTATTATAATTTTTTAAACGGAACTGGATCCTAATTTTGTAAATCAGAAATCATTTAAAGGTTGCTGCACGCTTAGCATACTCAGGATGTTTTGAAACTTATAAAAATCTCAGGATACTGTGATTTTTTTCAAACTCAGGATGACTCTTGTCAGTTTAGTTTTTTATAAAAAACTCAGGACAGTTTTAAGATTTCTGAAAACCTCAGGCCAGTTTTTTTTCTTGATTTTGAATAAGATTTGGTTGATTTAATTTTAATATTTTCTTATATTCTAACCATTTTTTTGAAACAACTGATTTTATTATTTTAGTAAAATTATAAAAAAATGTATTTTTGTGACTCAAAGAGTGGCAACTCTGTCATTTGTATACACACACATAATATTGTTAAAGAAAAAATACTCTACAGTTCAAAAATCCAGCAGCAAAGTGAAACTGTACAACATACTTTAACAAGTATTAGTGTAAGTATTTATAGCGAATTGTATTTAATAATGATCACAACAAACAGTACTTCACTGTTGTGCTTCATTTTGTTAAACCGGTCGTTTTAAGCTCTATTCATACAAGTTGATTGAAGTATAAGCAATGCAAATTTTCACTCAGTTCTTCTGCAAAAATTGTTAAATTTTTGCTAAAAATATATTTTTGATGATTTTTCATAATTGAAAAAAGAACTGTTTTATTTTAATACTATTGATAGAAACGTATACAGTAACCTCTCGCAAACCAAGGCATTCGTTTGGTTGCGCACTCTTGTTTAAAAAGACAGTTTAGGTTTTTCGAATAAAAAAAATACCTTGAAAATTTTAACTAAAAGTATGTTTTTTCTTCAAAAAATATGAAAAGCTACTTTGTTTTAAAAATTTTTAATAAATTACTAAACTTATTTCATATTTAAATTCTTATTGTAGGAATTTTCTGATCAAATGCATTATCAGAAACAGTCAATATAGTAGGTAGATTTGTTACCTCTTGTTTAACTTTGCAATTTTGCTGTGGACACAATGTGAGTAGATTTGCGAGAGTTTGCTGTAATTACATGATAAGAAAATACTATTTAATAATAAAATAACTACTGATTACTACCAAAAAGTATAGGTTTAGTTTTGATACTATACCATTTGTATTGAATGATAAAATTCACACATAATATGAAAACTACTCAACTCTAAAGTAGCGCAACCAAAGTAAATCTCTGTACAAGATACTTTTAGTAAACTTTATACTACTAGTTATTTTATGTTTTCAGTTTTCACTAGTATTTATAAATGATACAGTATTTTGTCTCAAACGTTCTCAACACAATGAAAAATTTAAACTTTCGCAGGTCGCCTGCATAACGTTCAACTTGTACACGATGGTGATCAAGCAGAGGAGCACCGCATCGTACGAGAAGTACTACAACGCCCTCTCGTGGCTGTTTCCCTCCCTCGTCGTCAGCCTGCTGCCCTTCATCGGCGACAACTACGGGCCTGCGGGCGCCTGGTGCTGGGTCAAGCACGACTCCAAAGCGTGGAGGTTTGTGGAAAAAAGTTATAACTTTTGACTTTTTTTTTAATAAATAATTATTTCGAATTTAAACTCTTTTACTTTTATTTTTTACTTTACATTTTTATGGTCAAGCACGACTCCAAAGCGTGGAGGTTTGTAAAAAAAGTTATAATTTTTATTTTTTTTTTTGAAAAGTGTTGATTTCGAATTTAAACTTTTTTATTCATTAATTTTTACTATTCATTTTTTATGGACAAGCACAACTCCAAAGCGTGGAGGTTTGGAAAAAAAGTTATAATTTTTATTTTTATTTTTTGAAAAGTGTTCATTTCGAATTCAAACTTTTTTATTCATTAATTTTTACTATCCATTTTTTATGGACAAGCACAACTCCAAAGCGTGGAGGTTTGGAAAAAAAGTTATAATTTTTATTTTTTTTTGTGAAAAGTGTTCATTTCAAATTTAAACTTTTTTATTCATTTTTTATGGACAAGCACAACTCCAAAGCGTGGAGGTTTGTAAAAAAAGTTATAATTTTTTTTTTTTTGAAAAGTGTTTATATCGAATTTGAACTTTTTTATTCATTAATTTTTACTATTCATTTTTTTATGGACAAGCACGACTCCAAAGCGTGGAGGTTTGTAAAAAAAAATTGTAATTTTTATATTTTTAATATGTGCTGGTTTTGAATTTAAACCTTTAATTTATTTACTGTTGATTTTTTTTTGTTAAAAGCTAATACAAAGCTTGGGGTTGTAAAAAAGATGTTATAGTTTTTACAGTTTTTAATTATCAGTCTTTTGATTGTATTTTTTTCTATAAACTTTTTTTGCCCAAATTTTATATTTTTTGTTAAGTAACGTAGAGTTTTCGTTTTGTTTAAAGCATGACTCCAAAGCTGAAGATTTGAATAATTATACAGTTTATTTTCATAGTTTTTAGATAATTGTGTTTTAAAGTTAAAATCTTTATTAAAATTTTTTATTTTTTTTTTGTATTTTCTTGATTAGCTTTTGATAAACACAAGTCTGAAGCCTGATTTAGAAAAATATCTGGTAACTTTAATAGGTTTTTGTAAAGTTTAATGGTAAAACTCTAATATGAAGTTTGGATGAAAATGTAGATAGAATTCTTTTTTTAACATTAAACTTAAGTTTATTAAAATATTAGTCTATTTTCCTTATGTATATGTTTTGTTTTTTGGTTCTGGATATAGCAAAACACAACTCTAAAGGTTGTAGGTTGTATGATAAAAATTTATACTTTCTACGCAGTTGAATCAACTGCATTTTAAAGCTTGAAATCATGAGCTAAACTTAAACTATGATTTTTTGATATTTTTTTTATTTAACTTCAAAATTATATACTGCATGTACATATAAGCAACAAATGTATCCAATTGTTTGCTTTTATTTTACATGTATGTTTATACGAAAAGTATGAGATTATTAATTTTGTATATTTTTGTTTATATACTTTTATTAAATTAAAGAATTGTTATAAGAACAATAAAAATAACTCAATAAAGAATAAAGTTAAGTTGATATTGTTTTTTAAAACTTATAAAACTCATACACTTTTTTATTTATCTAGAAAATTTTTTTACTACTGAAAATTTATGAGTAATCTTTGTTAAATATTAACGATTAGCTTATCTGTAATGAAAAGAAAACACTTTAAAAAATGTTTAACTTTTAGCTTGCTATTAAAGTAGTTTAATGTATTTCACTTTAAAATTTAATTAGATACAAAATGTGAATTTAACTATTTAAAATAGTTTGTAAAACACAGATTAAGTTAATCATGGCGTAGGTGCAGAATATTATAACTATTAAAAACTTCATTTTTTGAGTTACCTTTAGAAAACAGCTTGTCTAGATACTAGTTTTTAACTACTAAAAATTTGTTTTTATTTTTACAGCCATGTTAACTTGAAATTACTATTACTTATGAAGAAAAAAAAAGTATCTATTAGCTCTATGTCTTCTTGATGGTTGTTTTGTACTAAAGGTTTATAAAAAAAAACTTTTTATAAAGATAAATAAAAATCAGTTGATGTACATTCGTGTTTAACTAACGTTATAATCTGGAAAACGTGTTATATTTATTTCAATTTTATTAATGCTAAGTTTTCATAAAGTAAAATTTGATGAGTTCTTTCAAACTAAAACTGCTTAAAATTCGCGATTTTATATTAAAACTCATATTAAACAGGATTTTAATATGGTAGATGCCACTTTTCGATAAAACCATCCCACTGTTTGATAAACGATAAATAAAATTCAGTTGCATATTGTTTTTCATTTAGTTTTTTGTAAACTTGATTTAAAATAAAACTCAGCTTGAAAACATGCTAACTTAACCTTTCTTTTGTACACATTCAACAAACATTGTAATATTTAACTTATATGTTGTTCAGGGTTCGTGCGCGTCAGGCTAAATCAGTTTTTTTGAAAAAAGTTAAAAAACGTCAGGCTAAATCAGTTTTTTATTTAAAAATTTGAGAATCTCATTTTTCTTAGTTCAAATGCTCGAAAATTTTTGATAAAAAAAAATTGAGAAATCTTTTTAAGATCAAATTGGGATGTCAATTTATTTCTAAATAAAGATTTAGTTATTAAACACAAAATCCGTCAGTATTTTTTAAATAAATGTTTTTGTTGAATCTCTAAAAAGTTTTAACAATATTCATTATTTTGTTTTGAGTAGATTATATACATCATAATTATGAAAATTCATTAAAAAAATACAGTTTAAACATAACAGTTTAGTTCAACAACTTAGCTGTTTGTTTAAATTTGTTTACATCAGCTATGTTTTTCAGAGCTTGATCGGTTAAACTGTTTTAATTTCTTAATTGATTGATTAATTTTAATGTAACACTTACTTTAAAACTTATCTTTGAATTTGTTATGTTAAGGGCATAGGGGGTCAATCACCTTTTTCACAATTTTGTTTTGTTGAGTTGTAACTAAGTTATGAGTTGCTTTTTACAGATTTTTAAAGCTCAAAATATTTTTGAGATAAAGCTGGTTGAAGTCGAAGACTACAATAGTACTAATCAAGACCCCCCAATACCTAAAATGACTTCTAAAGGGGATTTTCCTTACTTTGAAAAAATGTCAGGCTAAATTGGTCTCAGTCAGGCTAAATGAAAAAAATTTTGCGCACGAACCCTGGTTGTTAGTAATTAGCTTAAATACAGTAAGTGATTAAATAATTCAAACACTTAAAGTTTTTTATTAACGTTGATTTTAATTTATTTCTACAACCCACTTTTCAAACTTCAAGCACTCAAAGTTTTTTTTTTATTTACAATAAATAGATATGTGCAAATCGAATGTTTTATTTACAACCAGGTTTCGGTGACAAAAAATTGCGACCTCTTCAAGTAAAATAAATAAAATAAAATTGTTAAAACTTACTCACATTAGTACTATTATATTACATTAGTACTTTATTATTCACATTAAAAACGCGCAGGTTCTTCATATGGTACATACCGCTGTTCGCGGCCATAGTGATGCTGTTCGCCTCGTACGGCTACATCGCCTACCAGATCAAACGGAGGTCGGTGGTGTGGCAGGGAAACATGGATGCAGATAGCGAGAGCAACATGGCCATGCTCATGGAAGACATCAAAGTGCTCAGGAGGTTTGTTTGATATAAATATTTGTTCGGTTAACTTCATGGATTTGTGTTTGTGTACTGTGTATTAATTGAGCTATAGCTTAATCATTTCAAGGTTATTAGTATAAAGGCATACAACTTGTTATGTGGTTTTGTTGAAGATTATCAAAATGTATATTTTTTCAATTGACATGTCAAATATTTTTATCAATCTTGTTAAAATGCTCAAGAACTTTTTTTTAAACTTCAACTCTATACTTAAAAAATACTATAAATATTAAGCATTTCATAATTGTTAAAGGTTATCTGTTTAAAACTTTATATGCTAATGTGTTACGCTAAAACTAATATATTTAATATGGCAAAAAGATGTCAATTTTCAAACTTAATTTGGAATGTACTAGTGTGTTATAATTTGGTATTAAAGAATTTCGGGTTGCCACAAAACCTAGAATTTGACAATTTAGGCTTAAATAACCTAACATTTTGAAAAAAAAAGCTAAAAAACTTAAAATTTTAAACAAATTTTTCATGTTTAGTAGTCAAATTTCGATTTGAAACAAAAAATCAATCTTGTACCTACCGTATAAATAAAACATTTTTGTCATCATCAATATTTTTTTTATTAAAAAACACGTTCAAAGTAGCTTTACAAAATCCGTCCAATGTTGTTATCTTTCTTAAACAGATTTCGACCTTTTAGTTAACTTTAAACTAAAAATAGACCCATGTAACAGGTACCCGTTCATCTACCTGTCGCTGCCGATATTCTAATTGATATTGAATTAGTGTTCAACCATGAGTACTCATATTCTTCTAATAACAGATTGAGAATCCAAGCTTAACAACAGTATTAAAAATTAAATTAACCCAACTAAATAACCATTAATACAGCTTGATCAATACTTTTACTCAAGTAAATGTAAAATTCTGATACAACCAAAGTTCTATGTGAATTTCACTGCATGTTATTTCACCTTTAATTCTGTATGATGCAACTAGTCTACCACTTATGACAAAAATCCTACTTTGAATTAAATTCAAACAAACTTCCAAAAGGTACCCGTTCATCTACTTGTCGCTGTCCATATTCCCTCTGATCCTGCGCGTGCACAACGCGTTCACCGCGCAGGGCGAGGACGTGTACGGGCTGTGGGTGATGACGGTGCTCACCGCCCCGCTCCAGGGCGCCGCCAACGCCGTCGTGTTCGGCCTCGACCCCGACACCAGGGAGAAGCTCAGCTGGGAGCAGGTGAGAAAATTTTTTGTGAGAAAATACACTCAATTTTGAAAGCATTAGTGCATCATGGTGATGAATAGTATTATAATGTTGAAGCTTAAGTACGCACTTTTTTAGGTACGCGCTCCGCCATAAGTACGCATTTTTCTATAGGGGCAAAAAAATCGATTTAAGTTTTCTTTTTTTTTTTTTTTTTAATCCTTCAGGATATCTGCAAAAAAAAAAAAAGGATAATTTAAACGTGACGTAATATAAATCGTATAATCATGATTATTTTATCAGTTTTGCGTACTAAAGCGGCAGTCTACTGTATACTCAATTTTAAAAGCGTTAGTGCTTTATGGTGACGAATAGTATTTTCATGTTGAAGGTTAGTTAAGAACAAATAAAAACAACTTGTTTGAAGCTAAAATAAGATTTGTAAAAGTATTTTCGATAACTAATCTAGTAAAAAAAAGTATTCTAAAGTGGAAACATTTTTATTTTAGAAACAGATGTGTTTTTTTTTTGTTTACTTGTAAAACATATCATCACTGTCCTTCTTGTATATTTTTGATTTTTTTTTGAACAGGTATAAACTAGTTTAAAATTTTTTGTATACATATTAAAACATGAAAATAACAAATATTACGCATTATCTTTTTGATTGTATTTATATTTTTTCTTATAGAAGATTTTAAAACTAAACTCTACTTAAATGAACTAAACGGATTTCTCATGTCCTGTTCTAAGTTCATTCTAGATGTTTTTGAAATTTAATTTACATAAAGCAGACTTTAAACTTTTCAATAACTTATTTGTTTTCATTTGAGAATCTGTGCATAGTTTTTTTATTAATAGTTATAATATGTCTTTGCATACTTCATGTATACCAACTGCTTTCAAGTAAGAAAAAAAAAATTAAAGCTGTTCAGTTTTATAATGAGAAAATCCTAAATCAAACTTCTTGTGAAGAACTCATCTGTTTAACAAGGAAATTTTAAACTAGTTACAAATTTAACAGATCAAAATATCTTGGATGGGCAGGTTTCAAGAGAACATTCTTCAGGAATACCCCACGGCCGAATCGAGCGTTCCTTACCAGAAGTATGACGGTAATGAGGAGTCTACGTCATAATTAGTTACTACGTCTTCATGCTACGGTTTTGTAAGAAACACAAATTGTGATTGGTTATATTTTCAAATGTTTGCTAATTCTTAACTACTATGGCCGTAATACTAGTTTTAGAATATCTGTTATTGACATACATGCAACAAATGTGTTTTCCACAGTTAAAAATATATTTAAACAAATTATTCTTTTTTTTTTATATTTTCTGTGATAGTTGTAAAAAAATCTTATGACAATAATATTGTTGGCTTTTTATGTTTTTGCTCAAAATATTTTTTAGTTTAAACCAGATAGTTCTTATTTTTTTGCAAAAATAGTTCTATCTTACATCCAACGCTTGTGTGTTTACCTAAATATTTACAAAACGTAACATCTATCCGTGTGTTCCAAGAAAACTACTATTTTATTTTTACATAATTGCTTTAAAATTCAATTTATATGAATTCCAGTAAAATGATGTCATTAATTAAATAGAATTTTTATTTTTAAAGGTTTTTTTTATGTTTTAGTTTTGATTTTTTATTGTGTGTTTCAGTATTAGTTGTATTTAGTGATAACTAAAAGAAGTACTCTTTTGCCAAACAAAAACATTGATTTTTAATCTAAAACAAATTTAATTGGTTGTTTTATCAGATGCTATTTATTAAGCAAACAAAATCAAAATTAATTTATTAAAAACAGCTTTCCGTTAAGCTTACTTTCGAAAAGTTATTACTCTTATTAAGGCTTTTTTAGGAACCAAAGTTTCTAATAATGTTTTTTTAAAAAGTATTAAAATTAAGAAATTAGTGCAGCGTTTTTAGAGTTTGCACTGCACATAGAACGACCTAAAAGCTTAAAAGTTTATTCATTATTAATGAGTCAATTCATTTTTTACTATTACACGTATGTGCGTTTTATCGCGCAGTTCATATAATTATTTTGCATATAAAGTATTTTATTTAAGTTTTTTTTTTCTTGTCAGTTTTTCTTTATGCTTTAGGTTTTAATAAAGTACTATTTTTGTTAATTAGAGCTATAAACTACGTAACTCAAATAATTAAGAAGTTAGTAGGTTATATTATTTTACTAGAATATATTATTTGCTGAAACAGTTTTATGCTGAAAAATAATTTATCTTTTCTTAAGAGTAATCAATTTATAACGCAATTACTTTTAAACAAGTTTAAAATTTTATTAAAATAATCAACGATGCTTTTTATTTGAAAATGTTAAATTTAGTTATGCACAAATAATCTCTTTTTATCTTAGTTTTCGGATTTTTTTTTTGCCAACACTAAATTGCAAAAATGAAATCCATAAAATCTAAAGTTTTATAAGTGTCTGTCTTTTTTAAAGGCTGTCACTACTTTTAACCTTGCACTTTTTCTTTATGCATAAATCGACTTTTTCTTTCTATATTTTTAAACATCCTATTTTTTATTGATTTATTCTGTTCCACTCTATTGCCACGCATTTGCTTTCTGCAATAACACTTGGTTGTCGTGAACTTTTTTCACTACTAATAAATTGTTTAATGTTGTATTGACAGTTTAATAAACGTTAAAATGCTTAGTTTCTTGTTTAGATGTTATTTTTAAACACTGTTACTTAAATCATTTAAACATAAGTAATAAATTATTCAAGTGTTTAGTATACACTTAACTTCATTAGGTGATTATGTTTCAGTTTAGATGTACACTGTAAAACTGAGATTATAAACATACTTGGCTTTACATATTTGTTATACTGCAGTCGGGTTGCCAAAAAACCTTGAAGTTGAAAAACTTTGTAAAAATAAAACTGGATAATTTCGATAATTTTTTACATGTTAATTTAATGAAATTTCGATTACATACAAAAATGCTATCTTAATAAAAAAAACAAATTTTATAATTGATTTTTTATTAAAAAACACATTGAAAGTAACTGTACAGTATCTCTTAATGTCATACTACCAAAGACAGTTTTCTAACTTAATTTGATCTAAAAATGGACCTAAAAAGCATGGAAAAAATTTCCAAAAAACCTTTTGCGGTCCTGTGCTGTATATAAAGGTAAAATAATTGTTTCAGATCTAAGTTTTTGTCTTGAAACTCGTAACCACACGGACCATCAGGTTTCAAAAAACCACAATGTTGTTTTAAATATTTGTTGTTCTTTGTTTAAGTATTGTAAACAAGAATGATAATATAATAATTTTCAGAGTAGAACTGGTTTAGTTTGTTAAAATAAATTTTAAGAAGGTGTTCATTTTATTAATTAATACAACAATGAACGTATTTAGAATACAATTTTAAAAATTAACTGTTTATAAGTGTTATTTTAATTAATTTTAGTTTCATATCTTATTTTTTTCATGTTATTCGTTTTAAAAGTAAAAAAAATGTTTTAAACAAAAAGTAAATAAACGAGTTATATTGATTCACAACTTATTTTTTTAAAACCTGTTACTTTGCTTAAGATTATGATAATACAATGACTTTAAAAAAAAATTAAATACTGTTTAGTTTCAACTTTATAAAATTACGTCTGTTTTTAATTGAAACTAGATATAAAAATTTATGCAAAACTACGACTAAAGACGTAACATTAAATTTTTCTTGTAAGATAAACATTTTCTTAATTTAATTTGTTGCCATTAGAGGGTTTACTAAACGAAAATTATCTTACAATTTTATTCACAAAATAAGCATTTTTAACATAATATTACAATGAGAAATTCAATTTAAAAAATACTTAATTATAGTAAACAGTTTTTAGTTTTAACTAAATAATGAAAAGTAAATAAACTAAAAGTTTCTACAAAACTTTGCATTTGTGAACAAATCAGTAAAATAAATTATAAAAACAACTTGAAACTATTATATTAAAACATAAACAAACTAGAAGTTAAGGTTTATCAATCATGTTCAGAAGATAGAAACAAGTTAAGACTTACTGAATTAGGAACTTAATCAGTTTTTTTAAAAACTTTTAGAAAGTAGCATACTAAAAGTAATGAAGAAAAAAAACTTGTTGAGCTTAAAAGGTCCTTTTTTATTACATAAAAATTATAATTTCTAAGAATCTTATTTTGATAACTTTGGGTAGGAAATTTTTAATGGGATTAATAAGGAAAACTTTTACTGTATAATAAGATTCTATGACAATTAAAATTCTTGAAAAATAGTTTTTAGGGCCACGACTCAAAGAGTAAGTATATTTGAAAAAAGTAGCGTCTCTAGGTCGAACTAATAATCCAAATTTTTTTTTTGAAACAAATGTTTATCGAGAAAAATTTTTGAATCTTGTTTAAGCCGTATCTTAATAAAAGAACAATAAAATTTAAAACAAAAAAAAAAGCCTGTAGGTTTTAATTTAAATATACTTACATACGCATTTTTTTTTTAACATAATGTTTTTTGAGTAATGAAAATTGTAGTGAAACCTTTCAAAGAAAAATAATAACTTAAACTGTCAGACTTTGAATAGTTATGCATCCTTATAAAAACTTTAACTCCACATTTTTTCAGTTGAACTGATTCTTTTATATTTTCTTGTACGATAGCGATTTTTGACATGTTATGTGTAGTGCAGTTTCAATAATCCAATACATATGTATTAAATAAATAGCAATTTTCATATTGTAAACAAGTAAAATAAATTAACTCTTTGTCAATAATAACTTGTGCATAACTAGTGTTAATTTAAAATACTTTTTCGTGATTATTTTAGTTTTGAAGTTCTAAACTTAAAACGTTCATAAGAAAAACAGAAAAAAGATCTTATAAAGTAACATTAAGAATAATAAAATAAGTTGTAAACCTTGCTAACTTTATACAGACTATGGTTATATATATAATCTTAATAAACCTTAACTGAAAATTTAACAATAAATAACAATAAAACGCCTTAATTTTTTAACTAACTTCTCAACTTTTTGTTGTTTAATTTAATTTTAGCAACTTAAAGTATAGGACTTTTAAGATCTAAATTTTTTGAATAATACTCTTTTAGTTTTTATTTTGTTGAATGGGTTTTAGTTTACACAAAAACAACTCATACTTTTATCTAAAACAGCTTTTTCTTCTTACAATAGTTTTAAGATGAAATCAAATATTTACTTGTTTAGTTGTCGAGGTTTAATTGTTGAGGTAGTCTTAAAAAGCCAAATACTTAAGATTTTGTGAATAAAATAACATAAAGGTAAATCATAAAAGTAAACATAATAGTCTTTTTTATCTAAACTTTATAACGAAGTTAAGTGAACCTTGTTATAAAAATAATAAAAAAAAAGTATAAATGCAGTTATAACTAAGAATGTAAAAAAATAATTTGTAATATCGTTTGGTATTTAAAGATCCGAATAAACCATGTGACAACAATTTTAAAAAGTACTAACTAGTGCCAACTAGTGTTGTTTTTAAATTGATTGCAACTAAGGTTGTAAAAGTAACAAATTCTACGGAACATAATTATCAGAGTACTATGGTATTAAATGTTTGTTTGTCCTAATTTGTTGAGCTGACTTAAATCTGGAAATTGTTCTACGAAGTTTTTTAATTCTAGAAGAAAATTCTCAGTTTCATAGTTCTATCCACCTATAAGAACTTAGATTTTTCAGAACTCTGTCTAAATATTGAAAATAGAAAAACTTCGTTTGTTTTCAATACTGAGTACTTTATCAGATTGTTTTTGTAAATTTAGATGAAATAACATATTTTTGTGTTTCTGTAACCAAACTTTGATTTGTTCAGTTTCTAAGTTTTGGTTTTTTTTTTTTATTAACATTTTCGTTAGTATAGTTGTGTTCTAATCAACAACGTATTATTAAAATTGATTTTTATTTTGTTCTACTTTCCTTGTTAAAACGAAGTCATTTCAAAGATAATACTAGTCGTCGATTTTTACTGAAATTTTTTTTACATGTTTCTTTCACACCATCATCATAAAAACTATTTTTAAATTCAATTAAGTATAGTTTTATGTATTTATTTAGCATAAAAAAAGTTTACATAGACGTTGTTTTATACTGTAGAAAATAATTTTTAACAAGTCACATCAAATATTATTTTTAGTAATTAAAATGTGTTCTAATCAACAACGTTTTATTAAAATTGATTTTTATTTTGTTCTACTTTCCTTGTTAAAATGAAGTCATTTCAAAAATAATACTAGTCGTCGATTTTTACTAAATTTTTTTTTACATGTTTCTTTCACACCATCATCAAAAAAACTTTTTTAAATTCAATTAAGTATAGTTTTATGTATTTATTTAGCATAAAAAAAGTTTGCATAGACGTTGTTTTCTACTGTAGAAAATAATTTTTAACAAGTCACATCAAATATTATTTTTAGTAATTAAAACATTTATAAAATATATAAATATAACTGATAGTATTTCTACTAATCATAAGTAAATTAAGGAAACTTGTTATGTATTAAGATAATATGTTCTTTTCATACAAATTCAGGAAAAATAAATCAACTCATGCAATTTAATAAGTAGAGTTATGTTTTTAACAAAAGTCCTCTATACTTTAGACTCTAAAGTTTAGAGTGGCTTTTGCAAACAACTCTTTTTAATGGTTACATGACAATTTAAATTTAGAAAATTCAAATTCCCTCAACTCAAATTCTTAAAAAAGTGTTTAAGAGACTATATCTCAAAAAGCAACGCACTTTTGTAAATACTAAAAAGCACGTTTGTAGGTTTTTTAATATCTACAAGCTGTTTTTTTTATTTTTGTAAAATTTTAAATTTTCCTTAAAATATTTATAAATTACTAAAAATAACTATATTTTAAAATTTATTTTAGTTATATCTCAATAAACATTAAAATTTTTCAATAATAAAAAAATGGCCTGTATATACTACCAATACCTATATAAAATATTTTATGTAAAAAATGTATAACACTTTTTTAGTTAAGGTCCTTTGAATATTTTTCTAAGAATTTGATTTGTCGAAATTTGAACTGTCTTAATTTGAATTGTCGTGCACCCTTTCTTAAAACTCTAAATACTTAGTTTTATTTTTTTAAGTCAAAAGAAGAAAAGGAGGACGTACCATTTCTACTATGATTACTATTAATATTAAAAAAGTGGCTATTTACAGTTTTGTGCAAAATTTGTTAAAATTAAAATGTTTACTTTATGATTTATTTAAGATTAATAGATTAACTTTATAGCAATACGTTTATTGAAATTGCACTAAAATTACTGAACATTTTATTGGTTTTTTTTGATTAGATACCATAATTTACAAGCTGTTATTTACATTGACTTGAAATTTTAGTTACAATATATAGTTTAATATTAGTAACAAAAAATAGTTTACGCGGAAAATTGTATTTAGCTTTAAAATTTTTGTTTTGGATATAAGTCTATTAACTTCAAAACTTTTATGAGGTATACATTAATGGAAGAAAATCAAAACATCAGCATTTTCATTTTAATATAGTAGTTGTTTTTTATAAAAATTGTACCAAATTACAAGGAAGATGATTTAAAACTACTCGTTTTATTCTTTTAATTGCTAAAATTAAAACGTATATTTATTTCTCAAAATTAAGTCTAGTAAATCAACTATAGTTTTCATCAAAACTTATTAATAGAGAGTTAGCCAAGTAACAGTTTATTAAGTAAGTTAACAAAAGTAAAGCTTCTTCAAATTTTAAGTTGTGTTTGAAAACTTTATTCGTCTATTAAAGACAAAATTTTACTTATATATTGCTTAGAATGGAAATGCTTAACTCATTTTAAGTTGTTAATCGGTTTACACAAATTAGATATTTAAAGTTCAAAGTAGCAGTGGCTTCCATAAACTTTTATGAATGAAGAAAGTATTTAATGTTTTTTTCTCTTTTCTTTTATTACAACTTTATTTATTTTTTACAACCTTTTGCACGATAGCTTTAGTCGTTTATATGAATATTTATAAACTTATTATCGGTGTTAATAATCTTATTTGTCAAAATTCAAAATTAAAAAAAACGAAATACCAAAGTCCTAGTTATACATACTAAAAGCAATGTTTACTTTTTAATAAAAAACTTATGAACCATTTTTAAAATTTAAAATTTGTGAATATTTTTAAATACTTTAAAAAAAACATTTAAAATTTAATTTCAGTATAAAGTTTAAATATGAAACTTTACTTTAGCAAATATACCAAAAGTAAGTTCAACATGTTTTACTATAATTATTTAGTTATTATACTATTTTAATATTTATTAAAAAAATATATATTTTACTTATGGTATATCTGCTTAAGTAAAGTTTCATGTGTAAATTTAATTAAAAATAACTTCTGATTAACGTAGATAAGCGACAAATCTTTTTTAGTACAGTTTAACAACAAGCAAATGTTGTTTACAGTAAAGTTTAATTTTGTTTATAAACATACAATGTTTGAAGGCACACTTTAGAGAGACTCTTGAAACTTTTTTTCTTCAAACAGTATTAAAACAGCAAAAGTTATAATTTTTTATCAAAAAGAAAAACTTAATACATATTAATATGTGTTCAATTTCTGTTTAGATAAATAGAGTAACAATCTATTTACGCCCTTTTTTGACAAAAATCACGTTTAAAATGATTTTTTTTTGTTATTTTAAACGTTTTATGTAATTCAATTGACTCTATTGTTGAGAAAATAGTTTTAGAAAATTGACGTAATTTATTTTTATACTTTAAACTAAATCTCTTTTTTTTTTGTTTTATAAAACAATACGTTGAAGGTGTTTAGTTAAACTGTTTTTATATTTAGAAATAACACGTAAGGAAAAGTAACGTGAAATTTTAATCAAAGTATGATAAAAAAAAATTCTTTTTGCAGTTTGTAATAAAAGTATTAAATGAATTTTGATGATGCAAAGGAGTTGGATTCTGATGATGATGTACCCAGAATTCAGGTTAGTTTTATTTTATATGGAGTCGGGTCACTATTGCACGGATTTCATTTAAAAGTTTAAAATTAAGCTTAATTATAATACTAAGTAGTATTGCTGAAAAACTAAGCTTAAATATAAACATAACAAAATTCAATATATAATTACAATTAATCTAAATTAAATTATTGCAAAAGTGACGTTAGTGCGTTTTTGACACCTAACTTTGATATGTATATGATATTTTAATCATTTAATTTTATTTTGTTAGTTTTTTAGCTTTTTTTCATAAAATAGATTATTCTTGAAAGAAATTAACCGGTAGTTGCGATAAATTAATAACAATTGATTCCTTTCAATGTTAATTATAATGTAATAATTTATTTACTAACGATCTCTATACGTTTTAAAGTTAAGTTAATTTATGATTAACCCAAAAGTCGATTTTTTACGTTGTCAAATAATTTATTTAATGAGCAATACAAATGAAGTAGTGCTCTACTATTACTATTATTCTATGCTAGACACTAATTGCAATAACAATTTACAAAGTAATTATTGATTTTAAATTATTTTATTTACCTAAACAAGTTTCTGTATTTAAAATTTAATTGAAGGTCTAGTTTTACTTCTAATTAAATGTACCAGAAAATAAAACTTGCATGTTTTCTACTAAAAAGTTTAAAAAAGTGTTTTCATAAAAATTAATTGAGTAAAATCAATACTAAAACAAATACTAAAACAATATAAAACTAATTAAAGTTTGTTGATAGCTTATAATCATGTTTAAAGGTAACCGGAGGATACATCAAGCAAAATCCAATAGAAAGTACTCCTTCAAATAACAAATTGTTTTTAGTTAAAGTAAAAGGATTTGATATCGCTTCATTTGTTATCAACACAAAACCATACATCTGTTTGCCACAAGTAAGTCGTAGCACAAGTAAAACTAAAAACAAAGTTTTGAATACTTATGTACAAATTTAGATATGTAAGATTATGCAAATAATTTTCATAATTTTGAATAAGAGTACGGAATTAAATGTTTGCATTTATAAACACAAAAAGAAATAATTTTCTTTATTTGTTTTAAAATAATTTTTATTATATGAGATATTACACTGTTAAACATTAGATATAAAATTATAATTTTATAACATTTTATGACAGATTAAAATGTGCTTAAAAAACAAGTTTTGCCTTTATAGGTTATTTTACTATAATATTTCAAATTAACAGAATATTTGAAATATTTAAGTAGGATAGCTATAATACCAAAATAATCTAAACTCATCTGTTTTAACTATTTATTTTTAGTCTAAAAATAGATTTATTAATAAATAAATAATAAAATAACTGCAATTTTAGGTTTTTGAGTTGTTTCTGAAGTCGTTAGTGGGAGGCATTTGCACAATTTACACAAAACTGAGACGTCTCAAAATTGAAGCACTTGTTTGCAATACGGAACAGGTATTTTTGGAAATTAGTTTTCTGCTTAGCTTCTAACATTTTACAGTTTAGACCAATCATTCTGTTTGTAAATCTAGCAAAATTGCAAAAATTACTCCGAATGACACTTTAAGTTTTTAAAAACTGACGCTTGTGAATCATTCATGATCAGTTGGTATTCTGGTTGAATTTTACTAACTCTTTTCAGATACGGATACTAAGAGACAGAGGATTTATTTCTTCCGGAGTCAACAGATGCAAACTGATATTCGAGCAAGATTTCTACATTTTACATGAAGATTGCAAGAAAATTATGTAATAACTTTAAGTATAATAAAAATTTTAAGTACTTGTAACATTACTATTTTACCAAATTTCGCGTATTATAAACAATTTTTTAATTTTTTATAGACGTCCCGGGCGTCCCGTGAAGGGTTCTTTCGATTCTTATAAACCAATAGTGAAACGATTGGGCACCAATGAAAACTCAAGCAAGTTTAAGGTGAGATTCATTCTTTTACTTAAATATAGAACAATAGACGTAGTCGAACAAGCTAAAAAATTAAATAATCTAAAACTAAAGCCTCTAATTTTTTAGTCTTAATTTCGCAACCCAACATCACAAAATCGTTGACTTAGCTTTGTGTAAAACTAAAAGTATTTCTTTTTTTTATTGTATAAAATTTTAATATTGATTACAAAAAGAATGTAGTTTCAAACAATTTTTTTTTCAGCAAAGCATTACAACTAATGAGTTTCAAAAACATTTGATGGGAAATTTTTCAACAAGTGATAAGGCTCAATCTAACAACTTTAGTATGAATAAAACAAACAGTGTCAATTTCCCAATAGGTTAAATTCTGTTCATAATAAACAAAATAATTTGCTTTTTATATTATACTTTATAGTCGGATGAAACAAAATAAGTTGTACTTGTAAAAGTAGTTTGCATATTACAGGTGTAAATGTAGGAGATGTATCAAGACAGCTTTATCCGAATATATCTGCTGATTTAAAGGTTAACGCATTTTTTATTTATTTATAAGCTTTTTTTATTTAGAATTATATTTATCCATTGAATATAATATTACGATTTCAAGATTCAGGTTTTAGACTTAGATTTTTTTAAACTTTTAAGAAGAGTATTATCCATTTTTTACGTAACAGTTAGTATGTAGGCTCCACTTTGAAATACATAATGTTTTAATTTTTGTATGTATAAAATAAAATAAATCAAATTTATCATAATGCTTGCCTCGAAAAATTCAAGTTAAGAGTTTACATTTTTATGAATTTAGTTTTAATAGAAAAACTATTTTTACAGAGCAAGATTTCCAGTTATATACATGAGAAAATGTTTAACAAAAATCAATTAGTAAGTGACAACAAAGAAGTATTTGGGTTTATAAACAAACTAATCAATCCTTCAAGTAGCCAATATATTTTTCAAGTATTAATAGAGCTCCAAATCTTTTATTTTGATAGAAGTTAATTCACACTATCTATACTTATATTTTATTATTCATAACGAAAATAGAGTAACAAATTTAGGTGGTTTAATTTGAGTAAACATAACATATACAATAATAAGTGTTCATAAGTTTCTTAAAATGTAACAATATGTAAAAATAATAAAGTTTTCTTTCATTTTTACAGACAAACTTACAGCACAACTTTCAGTCGCAAACATTCTCTGACGTTGCTAAACAAATTAGATACTCAAGGTAACTAAAACAATTGACTAACTTAAACAGTGGTTTTCGTTTAGTTTTAGTAATTAATAACGTTTAAAGTTATAAAATAAAATAAAAACTATGTGTAAGGCAACAACCATCACAACAAAATACTTCTGACCCACTAAGTCTGATGATGTCATCAAAAGACAAATTATTTGCTGACAAGGTTTCAGGAGAGTCGAGACTACTATCTAAGTCTGAATATTTTTCTGAAGAATCGTATGACTATTTAAACAACAAAGGTAACTTTCACATCAATTACTTTTAATCAAATGTATGAAATGTTTTATCAACTAACAATTTTGTTAAACCTATTTTATAATGAAAAAAACAAACTACTTATTCCTAGGTTTTTAAAAAATTATAAAATTTCAACTATTAATTTATGTATAGTTCAACAAAAAAAAACTATAAAAAACGTTGAAATAAAACAGTTTTTTAAATTGAAGAGTAAATGATACAAACTATGCCTTAATTTCATAGTCTAGACTTGTAGTTAGACTGTATAAAACATTTAAATAGATATTAAACAATAATTTCAAATAAACAATTTTTATTTTACTTTTTGAGTATTTATGCATTGTATTTTTGCTTAGTTAAATCAAGCTTAAACATTTTTTAAGTTAAGAAATTAAAAAGATTGGCAAGTTTATATTTGTTAAAATAAACAAAGAGTTATAAAATTTTTGAAACCCATTTGTTGTTTTTCAATATAAAAGTATAGTTTTTGTTTAGTATTTTACAGTTATTAGATTTTTACTGAAACATTGTGTTTTATTTTTTTATTTACAACAACAAAAAAAAATCAATATTTATAATTCAACTGAAATTTTAGCCACATTATTAATTTTCTTTATAAAATTCGATGCAATATAAAAGTGTTATGAAAATTAAAGTCAGCCTTATTTGCAAACATAATGCATACTTTTCATTATTTTTAACTAAGAAAGATACTCAATTTAATATCACTCAAATTTAGGTTATTCAAGGTAAATAATCAATGAATAACTTTGTTCAACGTCCAAAAGAGTTTTGATTTTAGTTTTTTATTGACTTAAAAAAGTATTAAAATAATTTAAATGTTTTTAATCACATTGGCATAAAACAATTAACTTTTTGTTATGTTTGTCCATAAACACTTGTAATTAATCAACCATAAAAAATCCCCTTATGACTGTTTGTAAAATAAGTTATTATCTTTTAATCTATGTTTACAAAACAAGTTTATCCGTAAATAATGCTTACGTCATATTTTTTAAAGATAGAAACTTTGAGAGCTGTTTCCAAAATGAACAAACGAAATCATTTGAAATTTTGTCAAAAGAAATGGTTTCAATGTTTAACAAAACTCAAAAGTCCTATTTTCGTCAAAATCAAGAGCAGAAAATTCAATTAGGTAACGTTTAAATTGTTACATAATTTAAAGCTAATATTTTTGTAACTTGACTGTAGTAAACTATTTTATTATTTTATAAGCTTTGAACATTTTGTTTTCTTTTTACAGATGATTTGAAAATGGAGTTGAAAAGAAAACAAAACGAAAACAAATACTTTGCGCACAAGCTATTGGAGAATGATAAAAGTTTTGGTAAGAAAATAATTTATACATTGTTGCGATCACAACATCCTTTTGGTTTTACTCTTAAGATAAATTTAAAAATAAAATAACTAACTTAAATATGGCTAAACAATGGATAAGGGTTAGGAGAAACACTGATAGTAAAAAAAAAACTAAATTGAAACAAAAATTAACAAAAGATTATAAAACAAAATAAAAAATATTCAATCCGTGCATAAATGTCTCCGTGCAAAATTTTCTGCTCGTCAAAAAGTGTCTTCGGGCAAAAGTGACCCTTCATGCAAAGTATCTTCGTGCAACTATGTGCCCTCGTGCAATTTTGTACGCTCATGCAAATCTGACAGCTGTCCCTAAAGAATAAAAAAAATAAAATATTATTATACAATTAATCAACAGACGAACAGAGTGTACAACTAGCAAACACAGATAAACTCAATAGACATCTGACAGATCAAGTAGCTTTTTTCAAAAACCTGATATATACATACAGCAATGCAGCAGGTACGCTTAATTTTGATGTACTAACAATACAAGCAGTTTTAGTTATTTTACATAGTGGTATTAAAAATAAAGATTTAAACTTTAGAATTATATTTAAAAAGGTTCCGGTAAACTAAGTTCAAGTTCGCAAGTTGCGAAAGCAAGTTTCGAAGAACTAACCGTAAATGACGGTGAATGTAAGGATGAAAATGATGCTTGAACAGAGAAAAGTAGAACAGATATTTTAAATTTTTTGAGACAGATTGTATTTTGTTTTTTGTTTTTGCAAGTATTTTCAATATTAATAACTGTTAAACTTTACAATGATTATCTTTTTTAAGTTACCTCAATTTTGCTTAGACTAGATTTACTTATATTATCTTATTAAGTAAAAATAATTTTCAATAAAGTGTGTTTCAAAAACTTTTGAAATTGATATAATAGTTTTATATTTTATGGTGTAAAAAAACTTATGGTCTTCTTATAACTTTTTTTTTGTTCGAATGTAGAATAAAACTTTTAGAATGTTTTAGTGGTGTTAATTTTTTACTTATTTTCAGTTTTTTTTTGTGTTTAACACTGTGACTAAAAATTATAATTATAGTCAATAATTAATCAGTTTGCTAAAATACTCAGACATAAACAACTTTCTCGATTTACTTTAACGATTTTAAAGGAAAATATAGTTTAGGTTTTGCTATACATTTTATTGAAAAACAACTTTTTTTAGACTCAATGTTATTTTAACTATAACATTATATATATATATAACTATGACATCTATAAATAATGTTACAGCATTTTAGATGCGTAGCTTTAATAAAGAAAGAAGAAATTGGTTTTATAAGCTTTTTAATATAGTATTTTGTTTTCCCCCCTAATTAGAAGCTCTTACTCCGACTGGACTTATCAAAAAGGTTAATGTGAACTTTATAAATCAGTAAAATGAGCTTGTAGGCTAGCTAAAAATTTACAAAATAACTTCAAAATATTATTCACTACCTTGCACTAAGAAATAAAAGGTTGTGGATCAAACCTTATTCTTAATTTCTTAAACAAAATTCATTTACTAAGTTAATACCAAAATTATTTTTTAAAAGTGTTTTGTAATTTTTTAAATTATATATTTACTTAATATGTGTAATACGAAAAATATATAGGAAAATAAAAATATAGCAAAAAACATTTAAAACTTGCATAAAACTTTTTACTTACATATTGCTTATTTACATATTAAAATTTATCAAATTACAAAAAAAAAATCTTTACAAAAAATCCAATTCTTATGTGTAAATAAGAAAGTTATCCTTTATTTTTTCTAAAGTTAAGGCATTCTGAAAAAATAATGATAAACGAGGAGATAACAAATTTTAATGAACAACTACTACAGAAAATGTCAATATACCACACTAAAACTATTAAGTTTTTTAATTTTTTTTAAGATAACTTTTAAGAACTTGTTTTAACTTTTTGCTTTGATAGATTTTTGTTCTTTTGTATATGTGTTGACCACCGGGTTTCGGTCTTGCAATATTAAACTCAGAGAGTAAACGGTACTTTCAGTATACTTAGTTTGTTTATATTCGGTATATTTTGCAATATATAATGTTTAAAAACTAACGTTTTAGTTCACATAACGCTGCAGTTCAATGCAGCTTAAAAGTAAAATTTTTCAACCACCTTTTGTATAGAAAACTTGTATATGTTTAAAATAAAGGTGACAAATATTAAGCTTGCAGATCTAATTTGCTGAAAATTTGAATATCGATTGTAAAACTTAAAAGACTAACAAATTTTTTTATTAAACTGAAAAAAATGCAAAAAACGTGGAAACAATTAATAATTTCTTCTTCCTTTTTTTTTTTTTGACTACATGGTACAACAGTTCTACTGTGCCACCCCACGCGGAGCCTCTGTGTGATACGCTAATTCTTGTCTATTGAACGTCAAAAAACAGCTCATTGAATTTGTTCTAGGCAGACTTGTTAAAATGCTAACAATTACTATGGTAATTCAGCAATGAAGCGTATAAACTTTGGTTTGTTTTAAGTTAGTAATTTCACGCTCGAGTAAACAAAGCAGAGCTTTTTAACATGTCTGGTTCTAGGTACCTTGTGTACGAAAAAACTTTTAATTATCGAATAATACCCTTCGTAAAAAGTTTAATGTCTGGTCCACGACTTATATACAAAATATAAATATAACTTGCTAATTATATAATTAACTAACTTTCATTTTTAAGTTACAACACAAAATACGCTAAATGTTTATACATGTCAAGCATGTAGTGTTAAAAGTTTTATTTAAAATCAACATGTATTAACCAAAGAAGTAAAGATTCGAATTGGACAGTTTAAGCAAAAATCTTATAAGTAGTATTTTTCTACTAACATAACAAACATTTTTATAAATATTACGATGAACTTTCCTTAGAACAGAAATATCAAAACATGATGTCAATTCCGCAGTGAGTAAACATTTTCTAAATAAAAATAAGTTTGGTTTAAAAATTAAAACTCAAATGGATCTCAAAACTTTTGTAACATGAATCTGAGTTTAAATAGTGTAACGTTAAAACTTTACTATAGAGTTAATGAAAATCTAAAAATCAATATTGCCAGTAAAGTATATAACTTTAAAGCTAACAAATATTAAACTGTCAACTTTTTTTCCAAATGTTTAAAAAAGATAGAAAATTCCACTATTGTTTTTATTAAAGGTGTAATTTACGTTTTTGGTGCTTTTAATTATACTGTTGAAAATTATTTATTTTTTCCTGACACTTGGAATTTTGTAGCTATTATGTTTTGTGGTCGTGAAAACATTTGTGCGTGTTCATTTTTGGGTAGTGTTTTTATAGGAATACATATTAGGTACGTTACATGTTTCTGCGTAAAACATGATAAACTGTTGAAAAGTTTTAATGAAATTGCTAAAAAGAATTGAGTAAGAAGCAATGCACCTTGTATAATTATTAATAAATTAGGAGTTTTTTTTTGGCGCTACCGAAACAGCGTTTTTTTGTTTCATAACTGTAAAAGCATACGATCCTATTGAAAAAGTTCATGCCTGTTGTGGTTGTAGTCTTGTACACAAAAGTTTCTAAAAAGAACAAACTAGTTGTGTCTAGTTTGAGGTAGAACCAAATTAGGAAGAGTTTAAGACATTTTAGACGTATTTTATTCAACTTGCTGTAAATAACAACTAACAACCACAATCACATTTAGAGAAAATAAGTGGGTAGTTTTAGTTAAAAATTTTATTTGTGTTTAGTTACAGAGGAAAGGTGTTGATATTTAATATAGGAAAGTATGTCCGGTCAGGTAAACGCATATAATGCGTGAAAAATTTGTTTGTTGTCATTATTTGGAAAATTATCTAAGTTTTGAGTATCTTGAAGAATAAAGTAAAAAAAAGTAAGAAAAACTAAATAAAAAAACAAAACATACTAGTGTAAGCCTATAAGTTTTTAAGGTTAATTAAATTAAGAGACTTCTATTGTATGTCTATATAATATTTTAAATCACAAGTATTGACCATAATTATATCTAAACTTAACTTTTACTAAATTATACTGAATGCTGTTCTATACTACTTTTAAACACTAGGCATAACAAATATACTATTAAGGAACTATGGACAAAATATTTTTAAACCAAACTATAAGCTTAAGAAAATACTTTAAATGGCATCAAAGCCTTTACTCATGTACTATATTTAAGAGACAAAAATTTTAAGAAGTGTTAAATCTAAAATGAAATTTAATTTACATAAAAAAGTTAGCACAAAAAAGCTGTTTAAATAGTTTAAAAAACAAAGCCTAAAAAAATATATATTTTAAAGTTATCAAAATTTCTAGTTTCAAGATTTCCTAACAAAGAATATAGTTCGGTTTTGAATGTTGTACTAGATAAATGATATTTTCATAACGTTCTAAGTACTTTTCATGATTTTTAAAGTTTCTCTAATTAGATATGTATATCTTACTATAAATAAGTGATTTAGTTTTAATCGAAAAATCAAAAAAATAAATCGTCTCTGTAAAGAAAAATAATGAACTTTAAACTTAAAATTCAAATTAAAGCGGAGTAATGATGAAAGTATTTAGATATTATTGTACAAGATATTATATGACCAAATAACAAGAAAATTAAGGTAAATTGGTTTTCTGAAAATCATAGGCTATAATTTACTTTTATGAAGCATGTTTTATTTTGATTATGTCACATATTTTCAAATCATTAAAAATGTTGTAGTTTATTACATTAGTTTTATGGCAACTAGTAAAATTTTTAAACTTTAAATTGTATAATTAAATTATTTAAATCAACTTATGAAACTGGTCTTTATAACTACTTTTAAAAATATAGTTTTATTTTTTTTTACAGAAATTTTGACAATATAAAGTTAGACTTTTTTACTTGCATTTTATTATAATATAATAAAACATAATATAACTATTTGCATGTTAGTTACTATATTTGTTGTTGGTAAACTTAAAATAAAATTATCTATTTAAAGGCTTATTTTTTTCAATATTAGTACTTAAATAGGGTTACCAGCTCTTTTATCAAGGAAAATCCAAAACTTAGATTTCTAAGTAAGAACCTATTAGTCATGAAACTGATTAAATGTGTTGTATATTTAATAAAGTTATATAATAAAATACAACCATTATGAAGAAAAATGTTTTGGATGTCGAATAAAGAGAAAAAAGTTCTTGAGTCAAAAAATATGTAATTAACAAGATACTTGATTAGTAACAAATCTTGTGTTAACACATTAATATTTATTTCATTAAACAAATTAATACAATAACAACATATCTAAGGTATTTACAATCGAATTTTTTAGTGTTATATTAAACCGTTTTATAAAGGCTATTTTGTTCTATGTTAAATCTAAATAGCTTATAATTTCCTGATAAATCTACTGAAAATGATGTGAAAATATATTCACTACTTTTCTTTGTTTATGCAAAATATAGTGTCAATGTTTATAAACAATTTTGATTTATATAGTTTTTGTTTTTAGCCATGTAGTCGCTACTTTATATAACTAGTGTATGTCCAAACAACATTATAAGCCAAATTTGAAAAGCATATTATTGAGAGTGCTAGTAAATTTATGAATCAAGATTTGTTTATAAGAATAAAATGAGAAGTACTTTTAAACTAAATTTTCTAAAGACCTGAATTTGTCTTTAACCTGAGGTTAAGAGTTGTTAATGTCATTTCTGGTGTCATTTAATTATAAAAATGATGGTAAGTTTGGCAGTTGATGTCGAAAATCAAGAAGACCAAATTTTAAACGAAATGATTTTTCTTTAATAATAGAAATCTAAAAGTTTAACGACAATAGATATTGGTTTTATGTTTGTGAGTTTTAAGCTTTTAAGGGTTTTTCAGTGTATATTTTAATAATTTATAGTGCGCCAGTGTTCTTAAAACTTTAAGCTTATAAGGAAAATTTTAAATAAGAAAAATAATATATAAAATTATAATTAAGCAAGATTTTTTATAAAGCTCAAGCCAATAGAAATGTTGTTTCAGTTGCATACCTAGAACAATGAATGGATTTTAGTTTGTATAGTTAACTAAACATGTAGTACTTGGATTTTTTAACATCATTAAATTGCAATTCAACACTATTACCCTTAATAAAAATATTAAATTCTAATATATATATAATCAGTAATTTATTAATGTTTTCTAAATGAATGCAATTTTTTGTTGCAAAGCTAAATATCTTAAATAAAAAACCAATGTTTTAAAAACTTTTTAAAAATTTAATTACATAACTAATTTTGTTTAATACATCATTATGTTTATGTTTAAGAATATTATAATAATTCACTTATGAATTTGTACATAATTTTGATAATTTGTGCAAATAGCATCGAAACAACTGTAAGCAAATTCAAAATATTTTTAAATGCAAAATGGAAAATAATTTTTAGTATTTTGTTTTTTTTTTTTGTAAATTACGTAAAGACCAAGAGCTATTGGCATAAAATTTTGTTATGAAAAATAACATATAGAAAAAGAAATTCACGTAGAAAAAGATAATAATTATTATCCATTAATGGACATCAAAAAACCTTGTGAAACTTCATGTTTTATTTTAAATTTTAATCTGCTTTATTTAAATATAGTAAACTGCGTTTTGAGATAAAACCTAGTAGTTCTATTGTAAGTAGTAGTTAGATAATAGTATAAGATAAACTGTACCAATCAGAAACGTTATCTTTATTTAATTTTTTTAACTTACATAAAATTATTTGCACAGTTATGTATTTTTTTTTAGGTAGGTTTACTTTAATGGAAAAAAAAATGATCGAACTAATCTGACAAGCACTGTATAAGTTTAAATAGTAGTTTTATGACATTTGTGGCATTAATAAAGAATGAATATAATAAATTCAACACAAGTTTATCAACCTAAATACTTGACTATATATACTCTTATGTTTTTGTAGCTCATTTGAAGGTAATATTTTTGCTATTTTACGAGCCTAATGAAAGAAATGTGAAAAACTCAGTTTATTTTTGCTATATTTTGTTTTGTAGTTGCTGCTAAATCGTTAGTCTATTGTTTTGAAATGTAACCTTTAAAACTGTTCAATTAGTTATCTAAAGATTTCAACGTAATGGTAAATAGAATTGGTGTACTTATTTCTTACAACTATTTATCTTTTGCATATTTTAGTTAATCAAAAATATTTTTATATATATATATGTTAAAATAATTTTACACTAAAATACAAAAAAAATATTAATTGCATTAGAATAAAAGCGCTTTACTAAAAAATGTCTTAAAGTACTATAACAATACACCAATAAGAAAATAAGTTTTACTTAAATAATAGTAAACTCTAACTTTATTTTTTAAAGGGCCAAAGTTCCTAGGTTACCCAATGGTAAGTTTTGTGTTATTATATTCTACAAAACTTAGATAAGTTATTGTTTCAATGCAAAAAGCTTTTCTAAATAAAACTACAGTCTACAATAGTAATTTACTATTATAAAACGTAAAGTAATGACTCTTAACTTTTTTAATAAAATTGATAAGAAATAAAATATATTTTTACAATTAGTAAATTGTAATTAGTAAAAATAAAAACCTTGCATTAAATATCATTATTATGTTGCATGTTTTAATTTAAATTCCTAAAATAAATACTTTAAGTACTATAAAAAAGCTTTAAAAGACCTCTGATATGTATAATACTGTAAATAGATTTTAGAAATAGTAAAAACTAGTAAAAAAACAAACATTTAATTTTTTTTTAAGTTTTGAAGTTTTTTTAAGTTAAATTCTGTCAAAAAAAAATATTTTATTAAAATATCAAACAAAAACTGCTTTATTATTTTAATAGTTATACAGGTTATATTTTTTCGAATGTTCCAAGACGAAGTTTTCAAATCATTTCAATTCAAACACAGGCAGGTTTTTTCTTTGGACGTATACCGACCTGGGAATACCAGATTTATGTGGCATACAAATCAACTTCGGCTGGAACATTTGCGCCAACAAAAAGGGCCACAACATCGTTGTGATTGATCCAATCACGTTGGAGTATGAATCCGTCAGTTTTGATACTTGGAAATCCACGGATGAGGTTTTTGCTCAGTTACTAGTTGTGTTCAATAAATTATTGGAAAAGTTTTATAAAATATACTTAGCCATATGAATCATACAAGAAACAACACTTGTAAAGTACTAATTTAGTTTTTTAACAAACTTGCAATCAAGATAAGCTTGTATTGTTTGAGTAAATCAAGATGTTTTGATTTTTGATAAAAAAAATGTTGGCCTAACGATTCTTTTTATTAAAGGTTAGTCAAACTGTTCTAACTTACCGTTGTTTTAGTAAAATAAGATTTTCGATTACGAAGCGTCACTTTGATGCAGGCGGAAAAAATGGTAGACTTTTTGAAAACTGTAAAGATGTACAGCTTGATAATAATGACAATAAAAGAGAAAACTTGGTCTGACGTTTGGAACCAAGATTTGATTGACTATGTCGACGGGTATGGGTCTAATACAGTTGTGAGAAACGGAGCAGTCGTAAGAAATGAAGGGTGTCCTTTTACTTTAGGTAAGTCAAATTTATCTTACCTCAGTTTATGAACACGACTGTTCCAATAAAATAAATCAGGCATATCTACTTTACCATAGATATAGTTGATAAAACTAAAAAACACCTTTAAATTAATATGACTATGTAGTGCAAACATGAGACATATTTTAACACTCTTTTTCTTAAAATGTGCTCTTACTTATATAAAAACTTAAAATGAAAGGTTTTACACTTCGTTAACCAGTGTTTGTCTATTTTTAACCTAATATTCTGAACCAAAGCATTTAAATTTATTAAATACAAAAAATAAAAGATTCGTTTATTTTCTCAAGTAGTAAAACTACAAGAGAAATGTCTTTTTAGATGAGTCGTCGCTTTTTAATACAACCTTATACAGTTACTCCTAACTCATAAAAAATTAACAACATTAAAACATTAATTATAAAACTATAAATTCGTTTATCATGAAACCAATATACAAGACTAATTTCTTAGTGTGTTGCCCTACTGAATAAAGTTTTTGCTTGAAAACTTCAAGTTACTTTCCAAATGTTTAAACGTTTAACACCTCAAAGCTAAACACAATTTTTGTTCTTAAACTACATTTGATAGTAGTTAATTCAAAAATCTAAATCATTTATATAGTAAAACAAGTTGTAATTGTGTTTAGTTCAAAAGTTTTTTTTTCTCCAGCTTTCGTTTAAACTAAGCATAAAAAATGAGATATTTTAATCTACTTAAGCAGCATAAAGACTAAATGCATTTAACATAAAATTTGAATAAAATTCAAACATTTTTCAGGTGGCAGTACTTCGGGCATTGATTACACAAAAGTTTCCTCTGTTAGATGGGGTCAGGCAAACCCCAAGGTGGGCTAAATGTTCCTACATAGATTTTTATACTGATAATCACGTGGTTGTTGACGTCGACGTCAACCGTAAGTTTCATGTTTGAAAATGTTTATTTTTTAAGAGTGTGAATTTTTTGATTTCGACATACAATAAGACCGTATAACTTAGGGTTGGCCATCAGTGGGCAACTTTTCTTGTCAGCAGACAAAATTAAGTAGTAGAAAAATTTAGGGGTAGACTTGTTTTAAATGTTTTAGCTGGCCGATCATTTTGAAAAATTTTACAAAATAATAGTATAAATTCTTTGAAAATAAACAAGCAATTAAATAGTTTAATAATAATCATTGCTGTTTATTAAATATCTAAGAGCAAGCTTATAAATACTTGATATCTAAATGCTCAATTTAATTTATTTTTAAAAAGACGTATGATACCTCGAAATATATCGCGGGGCATAAATTCATTTTGCCATTCGTTGAAATAACTTAATACACCAAAATAGAAAATTATAAGCTTTTCAGAACTAGCTTATAAATTTTCAGTCTATTATTGAAAATTATAAATTTCCAGCCTGTACAATATCAAGAGCAGAATGCAAACGCGAACTTCCCATCCATTCCGAAGCTACCACGCCGAAAGAAACTACACATTGTTAAAGGTGGGAGAATTGCTACGTGGGTAGCTGGTGTGATGTAAAGTATTCACTTACTTACGAATACAAAAGAAACTATTGTGCTTCGGACGGAAAGTGGAAGACGGCTGAGAATGATGTTCACGAATGTCCCGTTTGTAAATCAAATCAGTTTTTTTTTCAAACTTCTAGTTTGTTAGTAAAAGCAAATTTCAAGGGTGTATTTTTTTTTGACGTCGTTTAATAATAAAATTTTCCAGAATTTTATTTAGTAGATTTAGTTAACATCTTAAACTGTAAAATTTTTTTAATTTAAAGTATTTTTGTACTAAGTTGAGCAAGTATGGTGTTTTTCGATTTTACAGTCCTCGCTTATCCGGTTCCTCATTTATCCGGTCGGTTTTACTCTAGGAATATGTATATATTTAACTGCTTATTTATTTAATTCAGATCAAATTAATGTTTTACTTTAAAAAAATTGCTAACTTAATTCTATAACTAAGCAACTGGTTTATAGATGCTTCGTTATTGTACTATTTCTACCTTAACGTAATTATTTATGTTTATCGGGCTGTGTAAATAAAAGCGTGTTATTTGCAAGCTTGTTACTTTAATTAACGAATAAAAAACAAGCTACAAGTTTGCGAAATGGCAAAGAATAATATGCCTAAATCGTTTATGATAAGCCTGCTCAGCATAAGTAGGTTGACTTTAAACAACATTTTGTGAAGCGATGGAAAATTTAAAACAATTAAAGCCTAAAACGAAGAGCTGGGATCAATTTTAGCCGCTAAATTGGTTAAAAGGGAAGCTAATTTTACAAGCTAGACAGCGCACTTTACTTTTAGTTTCATTAGGAATGCGAAAAGGGTTGTCCAGTAAGTCGTTCAACAGTGTAGAAATGTGTAAGTAAAAGCCTTCGAGTTCCATTGTTTATTTAAGGGTGACAGTTTAGGCCCCTTTCAGCGAAGAGGATGATGAGAGTGTGCTAAAGACGAAATTGATTTTTTATCTTAGTGCATATTTTCTCGCCATAAAGCCATGTAGATGATTACTAAGCTAACTATCGTTTTAAACCATAAAACACACCAGATAGTGCGTCACAACTCATCTAATTCTGTTAGTTTTCTGTAAGAATAAAGAAAGTTTTGTGAATAAAACTTACGTTTTTAATTTTTCAGAAAGATTTCTGATATTAGTTAAACTGTTTACTATGTAATTTCTTCACGTTAAAAGAATTTAAAACTTTATCAAACTCTTTTTCCGCCCAATTTTATCTTTTTTAGTTGTTTGCTTCGTTTAAAACGTAAAACATTAATGTACAATTTAGTTTGCGTTTTACTTTATGCACTGTAGAATATGTAACGTGTAGATAATTTAAAAAAAAAGAGATGTTTTGTTTTTATACCGCCAAAAGCTAATCCGGCCATAACAACAAAAAAATCTTACCCAACATGGCCGGATAAGTGAGGAAGCACAGTACGTTGTTAATAATTGGCTGGGTTTAAAAATATCTATTTAAAATAAAAAATTCTAAATATTAGTTATAATTAATTTAAAGCTAAAAATAATAATTAATTATTTAAAATAAGATATGTTTTTGTTTTTCCGCAGTATTTGGACTAGAACGTAGAAACAGCTCGGAGATAATAAAGTTATCGAGACGACAAAACAATACATTTTACTTTTAAAATGGAAGTTATTCCAGTAAAAAATTTTTTTCTACTGGTGAAGCTTAGGAAGGTTACTTTTACTTTTTTGTTAAGAAAAACAAAAACATATGTTAATAAAAAATAGCTTTTTGCACTTAATATATAGTTAAAGAAAAATTAAACCTTATGTTAGAAATTAAATTAACTATACTCAATATAACGGTTTTAAAAACTAAAAAAATAATTTTACATGTGTTTTTGATAAACATAGAATAACAACGTAAAACTAATCTTATTAGCAAAAGCTTCATCACTTTATTATTATAAGTGTAAAAAAAGTTATAATTAAAGCATATTCTAGAGAAAATATAGTTTTAAATAATTTTTTTATACAGATGTTACGTCAGCATACTAGATCATTACTAAACCTTTTTTGCCACTCATTTATAAAGTTTATATATTTTTTAGACTTTAATTGCTTCATACAACTTGCGTGAAAGAAGATCAAGATTGCCATCTGAGATCTTTCCTGATTTAACATCAGATCTTTCCGTTGTTGATACCGGATTCGAGCCGTGAGTTTATTTAACAAACGAGTGTTTATTTGTTGAACTTACAGATGTAGTTGCAAAATTTTTTTGTGTTTTATTTTTTATTTATTTTATTTTTTTTAATCATAGTTATAGACGTTGGCGACGCGTAGTATATTAAGAAAAATTTACAAGTTTAAAAAAATGATATAGTTGCCTTTTTGAAAACTAATTTAGTAGGATAGAAATACTACAATGACAATAAATATTTTTTAAATAATTTTTGATAAAAAATATTTAAAAAACTGATAAACATAAAAATTGTTTTCAATTAAAAATCCAAAGTTTTAACAGTTTTATAATATTATGATAAGTTTTTTGTGGAGCGCTTGCTTAAATGCTCTGCCCGATGTGACGCACTTGGTTACAGTAAGTATTACAAATGCTTTAAAGAATTCATAAAAACGAAAAATTTATGTTAACTTTAGCATTTTCAACATAAGCTGTTTACTTCCATAAGATCATAAATACCATGATCTGAAGCGAGAGTTGCACCCTGGTGAAAATTCAAAGTTATATGAGTGAATTGTAGGGTGCTTACTTTTCGGCCACTTTTGATTTTCCAGCTGGAAAATAATTGGTTTTTGAAAACACGCTAAGCAAAATTTTGGATGATTTGAAGAAACTTAACCTTGGCAAAAACCTTTTTTTCTAAAATCACCCCTATAGAAGATGTATGGGATCCAAAAAATACGATTCTGAGTTTAAAGCTTATTTTTTTCTTACATTTGGCTAATTATCACACAAACACATTAAGAACAAATTAAAACAATTTAAATAAAGTTTTATGGTGGCTTTTCTTAATTTTGTGTAATTTTTATCGCTTTGTGTAAGTTTTCTTTAATTTAAAGATTTTTTTCAAAAAAAAAAGAAATATTACCATTAAACTTTCTTTAAACTGCTGTAAACTGTTTTTTATTGTGTTTGTGTGATAATTAGCTACATGTAAAAAATGCAGCTTAAAACTCTAAAGTCGTATTTTTTGGATCCTTTTCATCTTGCATTTGGATGATTTTAGAAAATTGGTTTTTGCCAAGTTGAAAATTTTCTTAAATCATCCAAAATTTTGCATAGAGCTTTTTTATGATATTTCTAAAAACAAACTATTTTCTCAGCTGGAAAATCAAAATTGGCCGAAAAAAGAAGAACCCTAGACTACGTAGTTGTTAACAGCTTCAAACATTACGTTTATAACAGTGTTTATTATGCGGAATATTTAACTAAAGTTAGACAATTAAACTAATATAACAATTGATGAACAGTTATGATATATTTTAAGTTTTGTTATCCAATGATATAATCTTTTACTATAAAAATAGTACAAAAGAATATTGTATCAACCAGTAAATATATAACAAAACAAAAATTTTCCGCAGTAAAATAAAACAAAATTAGTATGTACTTAAGTGAAACAACTTATAAATAACCCTGCCGCTGTCAGGTTATACAGAATAAATATTTAAAAAAATTTATTAAAATCAGCTTTTTTTTGTACTTCTTCTCTAGACATTCATTTTTCAAAATTTTTTATTTCAAAACTTACCGCTTTAAATACAATTAAAACCACAAAAGTAGTTTAAGAATATTTAATTATAGCTTTAATCAAACAATTAAAGCTTTTTTAAACAGTTATAGATAAAATAAATAGTTAAGAACGAAAACTCACTAATTTTTTAGTTTTAAACAACTACTTTTTTAAATTATGCGTAGCTACGTTGTTGTGTGGATAAACAGTTTGTGACTATAAGGAATCTTGTGGATAAGACAACATCAACATAAACATTTGTTTTTTTCACAGATTTTACTACATATATTTCTTATTTCAGAAATCTCCAAGTTAGTAGAGACGGTATGGAATGCACAGTGTCTATAGATTTTAGGAATTTTCTGTTGTATCCAAATGGTAACAAGTTCAATTCAATTGTCGATTACAACAGCAAACACGGCTCCGAAGGCCAATACGTGGTACACGAACACATCAAAGTAGTATATAACTAAGACAAGTAAACTTTTCATAGTTAACTGGTATGTGTTTTATGTCTTTGTAATAAGGTCAGGCTTTTCTAAGCCCTGAATACTTGGTTTCAATACGTTTTAATTGTTTTAAACTCTCCGCTAGCTTACAATGTCTTATTTTTCCCCTCTCGTTCATTATATTAGCAATACACGAAATGAACACAAATGTATTCAGCTTGTAATTGCGATTCGGTGTCTGTACTTTTAATTTTTATCTTCTCTTTGTTTTAACACAACATTGTATATTGATTAGTTTTGTCTTTTGCGTTAAACAAAATTATTTAAAATAATGTGTTTTATGTAAGGTAGATTTATTTAATCAACCAATTTATAAGTAACTTTTAAATAAGCTAGTTGTACTACAAATATCTAACCAGAACTAAACATGCGGCCCGAAAATACTTTTGATTATTAGCATGAAACTGATAAATACATGCCGACCGCTGCTTTGGAAATATTTGTAAATTTGAAATGATGTGCCAAGTATTTTTTGAAAGGTATAACTTTTTTTATATAAAAATAAAATCATACAACTTATATTAATTTAGTTAAGCTTACAACAAAAGTACTAATGGTATTTTTAAATTCACGACTAGCCAATTTAAAACACTTATGTTCTTAAACCGTTTTAAAATAGCTATTTATCAATAACCCTCTGAAATTAAGTGATTAGAAGAAAAAAACATTTTGAATATTTTTTTGAGTGTAAGGTAAAAATTATTTAATATTTATACACAGCGTTTTCATAAATTAGTTTAAACATGCAAAGCTATTTCAGAATTTTTTATTTTTGTTTCATTAATATTACCTTGTTAAAAATACTTTGTAGTTTAAAAGAAAATAATATTGAACGTTAATTTTCTTTACTTTAAGAAAAAATATTTAAGCCTTTAAGTTTACTTTTAATAAAAATATGTTAAACTAGAGTATTAATTTATTGTTATAATGTAAAAAATAATTCTAGTATAAAAATAAATGTTTGTAGACTTTTTCAACAACTATAAAAACTAAGAAGTCTATCAAACACCTAGATACTACAAGCTTTTTATCACAAACAAGGTGATCTAATTCGTCCTTTTCATTCCTATATAAAACTTCAATTCTTCTTCAATTACCGTTAATTTCACAATTATCTGCTAAACTCTGGTCTTAATTTTATATGGCTCTAAAATCTTAAATTTCTCGGGTTACTATAATTCTTGAGCATAATTTGAAGATGGCAAAGTTGTGCAATTAATGCAAATATCGGTTAAGGTAAACCTGCACTTGCCAACTTTACCGAATCAACATAAGTTACCACCGCTATAAATAAAAATAAAGATGTAAATCAAATTGTTACCATACAAACGAATGGAAAAAATCTGAAGACTAAACTACTTTCAGCTTTTCCGAATGGAGCACTTCATTTAATTATTTATTCTTATTGGAGTATTGACTGTTAATCCTTGAATATTCCATTACTGAGCTTGAACTTGCTGTTAAGTAGACACCAGTGGCGTAGCGTGGTATTTTGGTCAGGGGGTGCGCAATCTTTTCTCAAAAAATCCTCTAAATTAAAACTTTTGTAATTAGCTATAAATAAACTTTTTATAATTAATATAATTGAAATAAATTTGCTAAGTAAAATAAGTTCGTTAACTGTTTTAAAAAATATTTATATAATACAAAATTAAACAACTAAATAAAAGTATAAATTTCATTAGAATTACTTATACTGGCAAAAATGTAAACTTACTAAATAAAAATTGTTTTTATTACTTATAGTAAACTTTATATCTTTATAAATTAATATACTCAATAAAACGAAAGTATCTGTTTTATTTACGAAAAAAATATCAATCTCTTTAATATACAATACAACAGTGATAACAACACCTCAATGCACATAATTTTAATAAAGTTACAGAGAAGTTAAAATAGACCAACTTTATAACTGTTATTACAGTTTATTACAACTTTGTAAAACAGTTAAAAGTATACTTTTTAAATTTTATTCATTTGATTGTATTTGTTTAAAATATAAATCACAAACAAAGTTTATTTCTCATAGGCCGACACGCTTTTTCTTGTAAGTTTACAAAAATAAAGTTCAGAAAACTAGCAGTAGTCTTAACAATGTAGCATAAAAAAAAAGTTTGTAAAGTTCTTTAATTTTTCTTTAAGCGTGACGTATTTTTGTAAACTTTTTGTAGAAAAGTAATCTGCCATGAGGTTATACTACAGCGGTGCGCTATATTATTTGCGTGCTTTTTGAGTGTAAATTCTTATGAAAATAATGAACTTATAAAATTTTTCCTTGGAGTTTTTCATCAACATCGGTGCGCATTTGCAATTACGCACCGAATCAGTATATTGAGTAATAACATGTACTTTCCTAACTTGTCACTAATTAATATTCAAAATTTCGTTTAACTTTTTGAATACTAGATAAACATAGTTTAAAAAAGGCAAATTAAGCAAAAAAATAAACTATAAAGGATAAAGATATTACATTCTTTTTTTACATTTTTCTTTTTTTGGGTGGCACGCATGCGCCAGTGTCCCTCCCCACGCTACGCCCCTGGTAGACACCAAGTGCATAAAATCTTTTAGCAGATGGTCTGAAACCTTTTTCAAGAATACCAACTGCATTGTTAACATTTGTACCATGAAACAACAGAAGGTTGTTACTTTTATCTTTAGCAGTATAATCATTTTTATGATTTTTTACTTTTCCAATTTAGTTTTAGTTGCTTAAATGGAATCGATTCTTTTTTCGTAATCTTGTATAGTGTAAAATTGAAATACTACACTTAATAATTTTATTCTCAATACGAGATTTTAACATTTAATGCTTAATTTATTTGCCGAATAGTTCAAACTACTTATATACAATTTACGACTATGCAAGAATGATGGTCTCGCTTAGCTTCAGTGTTTTATTTGAAACCTAAATAGCTTGTTTTCACTTTATCTGATTTGTACTTTTATAAATTTTAAAAACTTTAAACAACTTGAACAAAAATTGTGAAAAACTTGATATTTATTAAAATAAGTTTAAAACAATTTAGTTCTAAAGCTTGCTTATTTTTAAATTAATTAAAAGGTCTATATTAAAGCTAATTACTTTTCATACTCATGCTTTAACTTAAGTTAATACAAAAAATTGACTTTGTCTCGTCAGATTGATCTGTAGAATAAAGAAAAAAATATTTACAAATTACATAGCTTTTTTTCTTTAATTTATTCTGTATAATGCAATTTCTCATGGATTATTGCAAAGAAAACTACTTAAAAAACAAAATATTTAACTTTTAATTGTAAAAAATAATATTTAAGTATTTTTAGTAACTTTTTATACAACTGAATTATAAATGACAACAAAGTATTATCTATTTTAAAACTAAGTTAAAAAAGTTTAGGTTTTTTTTAAAACTTAGGTTGTACGTTTTTTAGGTTAGTAGTTTGGTATTACCTCAGTTTAAAAAAAATAGCTCATAAAAAGTTTCTTTATTTTTGTATAAAACTGTTATAAACAACCTGAAAAGATAGTTTTTAGAAACAGTATTTTTTAAAAACTTAAAACAATAAACGAACATAAGATATTAATGTAACCTATATAAACTGATCATAGTTTTTTAAGATTTAGTTAAACATTTATATATTCAAATAAAGTGTATGTTCAGAAAGAAACGACCTTTATTTAGTTAGATGATTTGCCAAAAACAAGAAAATATTTTAAAAATCAAAAGTTTAATAAATGTATGATCTAAGCTTTATACATGTATGTTCTACTGAATTATTATGATACAGTGTGTAGACAGTGAATCTTGAAAATTGTAAAGTAATAATAGTTTTAAGAACTTTTTAATTAAGTTTTCGAACTATGATACATTTGCTTATATAATTACAGTAATAAATTTCATTAATAGTAAGAATATACGTTCTTTCGTTAAAGTTATCTAGCGCATCTTTACCATTAATAATAACATTTATAGTTTTTCCTTTTTTCCAAATGGGTAAGGTGCACAATAATCCTAGAAAGTACAGGTTTGAGAGTTATATAATACTCAGCCATGAAAAATAAAACTTTGTAAATAGTTATAAAATATGTGAAAAGTCACGGAAGAAAAACTAATTTTTTTAATGTAAATTATACGACTATGAAAATCCTTATGTCTGTGATGATAAGTTTGTAGTACTTAGATACTTAGTAGAATTTTCTTACTAAAAGATGCTTAGAAATGTTCACTTTATTTTGCAAAACATTTTTTAATTTAAAAAGTCTAATAGTATTTTTTTACATAACTCCAACATTCTTTTGCTAGTACTTTTTTTTCTCAGTCTAATGTATTAATACTTGTTGTTCTAACTTGACAAAAAACTATTGTTTTCCTTTAAGGTAACATATAGAAACAAAACTAAAATTCTAAACAAGTTTCGCATGAACAAATTTAAAATTAATACTACTGTATGAGTTAGTAAATACATTTTACTCGTAAATAACAAGCATTTAGTACTTAATTTCGCTGCTTTTCATAAGTTTTATATCATAATTAATGAATGCTTATTTTTAGTAGATTCACTGTTATAACTAAGAATAAGCTGCATTTTAAAGAACATTATTATGAATTTTGAAGTATTTTCGAAATATGTTTGTAGTGAATTTGAATAATAAAAGTTTCGTTGTTTGCTATCTTAAACTTATCTTTAAACATTTTTGAATAGGTCTTACGACTCAAAATAACGTACCGCGACGTATATTTAACTTGTAAAATAAATAAATTTAGGATTTTATTAACAATTAAGTTAGAATTTTCTGAGTATACGATACTTAGCACACAGTAACGTTTGAAAAAAATATTGTTTTTATACAAAATTTATTTTGTACAAGTATTTTTACTTTTTTTCTGTAACTTTTCAATATTCGTTAATTCATTAAAAATTCTCACTAATCCAATCCGCGAAAACTTTTTTTGTTAAATTCAGCCTGTTGTCTCAAAATTATTACCATCTTTACTATAATTAGATGGCACTTGTTTTATTTTTGAACACATTAGGTTTTGACTTACAAAATTATCCAAGAATTGTTAACAAATAATCTTTTTAAAAAAAACTTAAATATAAAATTTGAAAAAGTGTGTCATTTATTACTAATTTTAATTGTAAATAAGTCGATCAAACAAATTATAAATACAGACTTAAAGTTTTTTTTTGAATGTCTATAAGAATAGCTTTTGATCTTGTGTGTCTATCCCTAAATCTCTATTAAATTTCATTGGATTAAAAGATTCAAGTTTAATGATTTCCCTGCACTGTGGACACTTTTTCTTTGCATTACCTAAAATTCTATCAGCACAGCTACAACACAAAGGGTGTCCGCAAGATGGAACGACTACATGAAATTTGTCATCAAGAATCTCTTTGTAGCTACTCAGGCAAACTGAGCATTTGTTTTCGTTAAATGGTTTTAACAACTCACTTTCTTCGTCGAGAGCTGACAACTTTTGTTGTAGCTCAGACTGGCAAACTTGATTTTCCCCTGTTGCTTCGTTTTGATTCATTTTGCACGATCTGTGTGGTTCGGAAAGTTCTCTTGACGTCACGGGAATTTCAACCGATTGATGAATGTTGTTTCGATTGTTTTCTCTCAACTGATTGATAACTCTGATTATTTCCTGTTTCATGTGTTCCAAGCCGAAACTATGTAGGAAGTCAAAGTCATATTCTTGTTCTATGAAAATGGTTTCTTCATCAGACATGTACCAACTAGTATTTTTGAAACAAGCCAAGCCGTCATCTTTGACTATATTAGTTTCTAAGCGTATACTTGAACTGTTTAAACTAGTTCTAATGATTAGGATTGATTTATATGACATTTTTTATCTTTGTATTGTTATAAAATATTTTCTGTTATTAATGTTTTATTTATAATACAAACCCATAAGAAAATGTTTAAACCTACAAAAACAGAAAGATACTTTTACAATTGTAACATCTATAAAAAAAGTTACGCTTTAAGATTATATTTTAGCAAAACTTTATAACTAAAGCTTTTTTTTTGCTTTTTAAATATCAACAATTTTACTAAAAAGAACATTTATTCCAACAAAGTTTTGATTATAAAGTTTTTTTATTATAAACTTTTGATTTATATAAGTTATATTAATCAAAAATAGTTTATCAATAAAAAAAGACGTAGATCTTGTTAAAAAAATGTTTTTCTTCATGAGGTTGCTTTTTTTGGTTATTTTTATATTCAGTTTTAAAGTTTAAAACCTTGACAGAATATTTTTACAAAATTTGTAACTGCTGAATAAAAGTATATATTTTAGTACTCATTTTAGCTCAATTGACTTTAACTTTACAAAAAAATAATAATACCTAAACAGATTAATTATTATAACTAATTTTAATATTACTAAAGTTTGTAAAAAATGTATAAAATTTACCGCAAAAGTTCAATTTATGATGTAATAAAACGTAATGACTAAAATAAAAAAGCAGTATATCTTAGTATGCATTATATTTTTTGTAATAGATGATGATTGTTTTTGTTTCGTAAGTTATTAAGGTGTACAACCTTTATAACACGATACTTAAAACATGTAACAAATATAAATTAATACTTTAAACATTTGTGTGAAAAAATATTCACAACGTCATGCTCGTTTTGGGTAAGTTTGGTTAGAATAAAAGCACTGATTATAAAAATAATATTTATGTATAAAATTATATTACAGTACAGACAACTAACTTTTATAAGTTGAATACTTGAAAAATATTTATATTATAGTTTTAAATACAAACTTTATTTGAATCCAAAGACAAAACATGGTTTATTGAAGTTTTTAAAGGACAGAAATTTTAAAGTCAAATTTTAATAGATAATGTACACATAACAATAAAGTTAACTTGAATAATAACTTTATGATAACATTTATTCATAACTAACAAAATTTGCTTAAGTTTAACTAAATTCTAAAGTTCACTAATTACCCAGAAAATGTTTCTTTCTATAGCTAATAATACTTTAAATAAACAATGTTAGACTAATTATTTGAAAGTTGTAATATCTTTGCTAAATGTAAAATTTTAGTGAATAAATTCCTAATATGTCAAAAAAACCAGCCGTAAACTAAATACGTTCAAAAAATAATTTCAGTCAAAATGATTTAAGTACTTGATATTAAGAACAAAAGTTTCAAAAAAGAATCAATAATCATTAATCTAATAAAAACTCGATTTTATGATAAAATTAACTTTTTAAAGGTATTTTGCAAACAAAAAAAGTTGATTGCAACACTTTGATTTAGTTGAATTCAATCTTTTTAACTTAGTAAATTAAGAATTTAAGCAAGTTAAATGTTTTCTTGAATAAACCTTCGTAATAAATGAACTATAATGATTTAGGAATTCAAACATCACTTTTTTGGTCTTTAAGTTATATAACTTACTGGTAGAAAAACTATATAAAACTTTAGCTTAACATTAAACCAATTTATTAGCAAGTATGATTTAAAATCTAACTTTTTATAGTTACTAAACAAGTCTCATTAGTAACAGTAACATAACACATTTTCCACACTCATTTTACCATAAGAAATGTTGTTCTAATTTCTAAGTTTTGATTAAGTATAATAAACTATAAACTTGGGTTTCCAAAAGTTGACCTGCAAAGGAGCTAATGGGAAAGAGGTGTGAGTAGTAAAGGGGCTTTAAAAGGGGACATGAAACCATAACTTGAAAGACTAGATATTCTATAGTTGATGATAAATAAGGAAAAAGGCTAACACGTTTTAGGGTAGTTTTTTGAAAAATTGTGTTAAAGGGGGTCATAGCTTTTTTGTTTTTCAAAGCGGGTCTTATGAAAAATTTTTTTTTGTAAACCATGCTATAAACTGGTCATATTAATCCAAGTACTTTACCACAGCGATGGCTTACTTCAATTTAATAAACTCGTTATTTCAACTTGCTTCACTGCGTTCTATCTTAATAGCATTTAAATTATTTTAATAACACTTTTATTACGTTCTAAACAAGTTATAAGATTAATTTTTTATATTAGTATAGAAATGTATTTTAGTTTTACTTGCGTAGTCTATTTTTAAATGGAATTTGTCCAGCAAATTTTGTGTGAATTTTTATATTTAATTATTTATTAAACGATAAAAGATAGCTTGCTCATTTGATACTTAGTTTTCTTGCAAATAGGCCATATCTTCCAGTATTTAAAAACATGAATACGGTCAAGATTGCATTTCACTAATACAAATTATTATAGACAGAAGTAATAATCTAAAACAAGCAAAGTTTATCAAGTATCAATGTTGAGAGTTTCTTTTTTTTTTTTTTGCAATCCTGCTAATGATTTGGTTATTAAGTTTGCTTTTTTTTTTTATTAATACTTACATTAAATAAGATAAGAAAGTTGTTACTGTTAGTTGTAAATGTAAATGTAACTCATACAAACTTATATCATAGTGCGACTCATAAAATATATCATATAAAAACAGTTTAAATTAAATTCATAGTTACTTTTACTATAAATTATCTATATAATAATAATATATTTATTAGGAAGAGATTTATAGAAGTTTTATGTTAATAAAAGTAATAACAACTTAAATTTGTTTAGTAAGTTGATAGCATAATTTTATTTTAAATATGTAATCTTAAAATATTCCTTCAAAAATATATACTAATTTTATCTGACATAGTTAAACATTTAAACACGGTACGTTAAATAATTTATGTAACATTATATATATATATATATATATACATATATATGCATTGACTTTTATGTATAAATGTTGAATATCATTTTGTATAAATTAATTAATACTTCTTGCCCTTGCTTAGTTAGTATAAAAAATTAAAATATTCTACTCAATGAAAATTTTTAACAAGTATATCTTCAACAATTCTGAAATCATTGTTTACAAAAACACTATAATTTTTTTTAAGTATCTTATCTAAAACAAGTTGTGTTAATTTTCTGCTAATTTAATATGCTTTTCTAAAAGAAAGGTATATTAAAAACATTTTTTATATGTTTTGAATAAAATAAAATAAGTTTTTAGTTTTATGTAATTTAGTTAATCAGGTAAACTTAAAAGTTATAAAGCTATTTAAATTCCAATTATGATTTAAAAGTTAAAGTTGTTAGGTTTTAAATATGTAAGTAAATTTTTTTTTTTTGAAATTACCATGAGTATCATAATAGTATCAAATTAGTTGCACAATATTAAAGTGGCCAACTTAGACTTTTGTATCAAACTAATTAAAACATATATTAAAAAACTTCAAAAACTGCAATACTTATGCCAGCATCAGGGGCGTGTCTAGACTTTCTTAGTGGGGTAGCACAATTTATTCTTTTTTTGTAGAAGTTTTTAATAAAATTTTTTAGAAAACGAATTCAATTTCTACTATTATGTTATAGCATTTAGTTTATGATAACTTGATATTATGTTTAGCCTTTTACTTAAAAAATAGTATTATTAAATAATTAAAACTATAGTAAATGGTTATAAACTAAATTTTATATATTGAAAACTTGAACATTTTACTATAAATACTGTCCTTTCAAGTTTTCTGTAAAAATTTTACTTATAATTTTGTTTGCCTTAAGATATCTTTTGTTAAAAAAATTACTTGTTTTAAGTAATTTAATTTATAAAATATGGAATATTACTTGAATAAATATTGGTTTAACAGTAATTTTAAGTTTCAAAATTAAAATAACTTTAAGTAATGTGTGGTCTGATATTTAAGGGTTCGAATGATAGTTTTGAAATCTCTTTGAGTTAAACCTTCTAACATACAAACAAAGTGGTCAACATTTATATTTAACAAAATTCAAAATAATTTTAATAAATTTTTGTTGATGATGATATATATTTATATTAATTTAGTTGAAATAACATTGTCAAAACTGAACTGTAAGAATTAAAACTTGAAAAATTGTCTGTGTTAAAAAAAGTTGGTTAAACCTAAATAACTTTCTGTTTAAAATAGTATTAAGATGAAATCGGTGTTAT